>NC_143552.1:111973055-112275277 GCF_054136105.1 Typopeltis vanoorti
CGAACGCAATCAGATCGTCTGCTAGGGATCTTTCTTCTTGCTACATCCTCGTAGTCACCATTGCAAGTCTCTAGTTCATGCCTGATTGTTTTTACTGTATTCAGGGAGCATTGGGCAGCAGTCGTAATATCCTTATTTTGATGGCGGGCACGAATCATCATGATACAAGTTATTCTCTTCCATGATTCAGGTGGGTTCCAGCTATCCATCCTTTCTGACATCTTGTATATGAATGAAGAAGGGTCCAAACTTTTAAATGAAGAGAAGTGTGTGTTAATACATGTAACTTACGGAAAAATATAATTAATTATAAATATGTCAAATTTATCCCGAACACCCTGTATATATATTAGTTTTAACACTTTCGGTTGAATTTTATTGCTGCCCAGCGAACTCATACAATCATTAATAACAATAGTTTTTAGTTAGATACTGTATTTGCCAGTCCAACATATGGTTTTGCTTGAGTCTATATACAGTATATATACAGCATGGTTTCTGTATGATGGGACATGTGATTTATTAATTAGTGTCGTTTTTATTCCAGTTGTCTCTAATTGCACTATTTGTTGAGAAATATATTACACAGACTGCTTATACCTTATTCACTGACATAATAAAAGTACTTGTTTTTCTTGCCTCTGCAATATAGTGGCTATTAGGGGAGGGCGTGTTGTTTACCGTGGGAGCAAGTTACTATCGCCCTACTCTGAACCTGTTTCAGCATTTTTCATTTGCGAGGTATGTGCGAAACTTTTTAATTTCTTTTTTCGAAAAGTAAAATCAGGGGTGAGTAAGTACGATATTTTAATTATGGATAAGTACATTGGTACCTTCTTTAAACGGAAAAATATCTCGGATGACAGTGATAATACAAAACGAGTTTGTGTGTAGTTTCTGAAGAGAAAGAGGTCTGTAACGAAACACAGAATTCCCATCAGTTGCAATGCGATAATATTAATACGCTTAACGAAAGGAAAGATTTGCTGACTTGTGGACACTCGCCCAGTGGATGCATTCAAAGGTAAATACAATTGGTAAGTTTGTAGGAACATTTTTCTGTTTTGTGACTTTTTTCCCCTTTACGGTAATTATGCCTACATTATTGTTATTATTCAACAATTGTTTACAGTTTTGAATGTGTATATAAAATCAATATCAAGAGTAGCCTGATTACGAAAGCGTGATGAAAGGGACGGGGAGGTTGGAGCTTCCCCGGATAGTATTCAAAAGGTAAATGCAATTGGTTATTTTGTATAGGGCCCCGAAACTTATTAGTTTAGAATTTAACCAATGGGAAAGGGTTCGTGTCCACCTCCAAATTCTGAAACAGAATTTGGAAAAACATTCTCCGAATAACTTTTTATAAGAAATTTCTGTGATTTCACGATCCATTTCAGGCTTGCAGTCACGAGAACGACCTTTCGTTATCGAAAAAAGAGCAGCTAATTGAGCTTTCAAGTGACAGTGGGCTTAAAATGCAATTCCGTGATCGTGGTTTGGCTCGATTCTGGATCTCGCCTTCAGTGAGAAGTGAATTTCCCGAATTATTTGAAGTCGAAAATCGTCATGCAGTTTTCTACAACCTATCTTTGCGAGAAACGATTTTCATCGCTCCTTCAAATAAAAACAAAATACAGAATTCGTCATAGTGTGTGTGTGCGCGCGCGCGCCGATCTTCGACTGAAGTTGACCAATATTGAGCCAAATATCCAGCAACTCTGAAAGGTCGAGAAGCTCATCCATTTCATTAAAAGTAAATAGTAACATAATTATATCATTTTATTTGTTTAATAAAAATTAAAACTTTGTTTTAATTTTAATTGACAAAATTTAATTTTTTATCTATATATCCAGCCTGGTTGGCAGACTCTCCAGCCAAAAAGGCTGAGAGTTCGAATCCCACTGTGGGCATGGATGTTTGCGATTGTCTGTGAAAATACTAGTGGTAGTGCAGTAGACAGCATTTGCGTAGATCAGTGATGGCAAACCTTTTTACCCAGGTGTGTCAAAATTTTTTTTTTTTTTTTTTTAAATATTGCCGTTGTTGATGGGCCACTTGCATGCATTATAAATGTAACTACATAATCATAGATGGTGACTTATACATATGATATTAGGCTATTTATTTAATAGGACATTGATATAAAATCAATGAATTCATATTATACAATTAATTTAATAAACAAATTACAAACTTACATTACATTTAATGAGTTTTCTGTTACTGACTACTGGTAGAAAGTTCTTTCAATGAACAAACCTACCTTTGCCTTAACTGAGAGCGATCTTACACAACTTATCACAGTTTTTTCATCAGAATACCAATATTTTTCAACATCCAAGGTGTATCACCTAAAACCCTAAAGTGTGTCAGTGCTGACACGCATGTCATAGGTTCGCCATCACTGGTGTAGATGATAATGATTGTAGTTGTGGTTGGTGAAGACGGAAAGTTGTAGAGTAGGTGCCCTTCCTTGATATGTCTTTGGACTACCTGGAGATATAAAGCTTGTCGATATTATTGTTGCATTACATGTTCATTGTGCATCACATAGTTTGAATTTGGCACTTGGAAATGCTATATCTGTGACAAATAAGAAATTGCATTGGCATAATTGAAAATATACACAATTTTTTCAATACCCCTAAAAGACAGAACGTCCTTGTTGTTTATAACATTAACATCTTTTAAGATTTATATCTTTATTTAGCTTGCAAAAAATATTTGCATGCACCTTACCATTGTCTAAAATAATACAAAAATCTGACAGTGACCTCTTAATTGCCCTAAATTTTGTTGATAATGCTGTGGCTCAATTAAATACCATTCGCGAAACACTAGATTCTTCATGTAAAGATATTTACGATGAAGCATGTATAAAAGCCAATAATTTTAATATTGACATTAAAAAGCCAAAGACTTCATCAATAGTTCTCCTGAAATACTCTTCTGTAGAAGAGTATTTCAGGAGAACTATTTCATTCCATTTTATTGACTAAGTATCAACTCAACTTCATGAACGTTTCACTCAGCACCGCAACATTTTGAAATAAATTTTTTTTCTCTTCTACCGAATGGAAAAGATGCTCCAACAGCAAGTGCAATGGAAGATTTTCGTCAATTGTGGGAATTTTATGCCAGTGATTTCCCTTATACAAATCCAGTAATTTTGAATGCAGAATTCAAGTTGTGGCATAAGAAATTTGAAAAATTGTTTGCAATAGCTCCATGCAAAAATGCCGTTGATGCAGTTTCAAAGCATGACAAAATGATAATCCTAACATCTATAACTTATTAAAAATATTTGCAATGCTTCTGGTAACATATATTTCAAGATATGTTGAGAATAATTCAAGAGCTTTGTAAAAAGAAAACAAAACTGGATTTTATTCTTTAAATAAATTTTTATAATTACCTAATGAATTGTATTGAATGAAAAATTTAACGAATTTTAGTTGAACAGATAAAAAATATTTTTAATGCAAATTCATTGTATTAAAAATATTTCTATCCGTTCAACTCCCCCCCCCCCAAAAAAAAAGATTAAATCCTGGGTGCGCCACTGCCAAGTTATTTAAGTCATCCTACAAGATATCTATATCATCTTTTATCAATTACCATCCCCAGTTTTGCATAATCAGAAAACTACTGAATATCCCCCCCCCTCAAATCTTCTGCTATATCATAAATGTAAAAGTTAAGAGTAGCAGTTCTAGTACACACCCTGGCGAACTCCACTAATCGCCCTCGATGAGTCTTTGGACTCCCTGTAGGTGTTATGTAATAATAACAATAATAATTTACCTTGAATCCACTGCACCATCCTCTGATGTCTATCAGCCATCCCCCCCCCCTATCCATGCCACCATCCTCATATCCATTCCCATTTGCTCCAACTTATGTAATAATTTCCCATGCAGTATTCTGTCAAATGCTTTTGCAAAGTCCAGGAGTATCATAGTATAGCCATTTCCTTTATCCAGTTCTGTTGTCACCTTATTATAAAATGTGAATAAATTACTGAGGCAAGACTCAAGTTTTACAGTATTTATTTATTATGACTATTTATTATCATTCCTTTTTAATAAGGTTTCCTACCAAATAAGTCTTTTTAGGATGTTTCTTCATTTAATTAAGATTTATACATAATGATCTGTAAATCATTTATGAATAATACATACTTTTAAACATGAGCTACTATAATATTTTGGGTGTTTCTTCTTTCTGGTAAGAATCTAAAATTCAAAACAACTGCTATGCCAGTGAAATCCTTAATCATAAAATATGAGCTGTTGAACACAGTATGTATCTCTTACCCTAATGCTATACTGAGATGTATTGTATCTAAGATGTATGCATCTTTGTATAAGATGTATCTTTTACCCTAATGCAATACAATTCATGCCAAAGGTAATTTTGGCAAGTTCTTGATCACCTTCAAAAACAAGTTTCAATGAGTAATCGGTATTTTCCCACTTGGTATTTTATATCAAAACTAGGGGAGCTATAATAAAAACCAATTAATTTTTTAAACTCAAATTAGAACATTAGTGAAAATATGAATCAGTTATATTTCTTAAAAATATTTCTGACAAGTTGGATGGACAACATTTGATTTGCCCAAGTGGAATGCTAATCAGGATGGGAACTAGTTGAGATAAGACCACACAAATATTTTTTTGAAATTTATAAAGAAAACATATATACTGTACACCCAAGTACAACTCAGAAATTATTTCCACCTGTGTGCAGAATTCAGCGATTTAAACTTGAAGATATAGATAAATACAAAATGTTATATTCAGGCAATGACAATCAAGGAAAAGAAGGGGTAGCTATAGTATTCAACACTAAATACGAGGCTAATTTTCTTGAAAGGCAGGCAGTCTCAAGTAGTGATGTGGGCAAATATGAGAATGGGGAACTGGACAATGAGACTTATTTGTGCCTATGGTCCCACAGAAGGTTCTACAAAGGTAGAAGTGGAGGAATTTTTTGAGGCTTTACAAAAAGCAACTGACAAAATGAAAAAGGAAAAATTGGTCCTTGTTGGGGATCTAAATAGTAGAGTAGGAAATGATTGTGAGACATACAAAAATATTTTGGGAAAATTTGGAGAAAAGAGCAAAGCTAATAATAATGGCAAATATCTGTTGGATTTCTGTTCAGGAAATAATGGTTATTACTAACACCATGTTCCAACATAAAAATGTGCACAAATTCACATGGAGAGAAGAGGCAAGGAATAAGAAAAGTCTCATTGACTATGTTATTGTTGATACTGATGTTTTCTCCCTCGTGCAGGACACCAGAGTGTATAGAGAATTTGAAATCGGAAGTGATCAGTATTTAGTCTTGAGCATGATAAAATTGAATTTCATATTGAAAAGAATAACATGTAAGAAAGTTTTAAAGTGAATAAAAGTTGAGCAGCTCTCAGATGTGAACTGTAGACTAAAATACACAAAGATTATTGAAGAAAAAAAATGAAAGTTTGAGAACAGGAATCAAACCTTGAAGAAAGCCCTGATTGATTCAGCTAGAGGGACATGTGGTGAAGTTGTCTGCAAGGATAGAAAAATCAGAACTCCATGGTGAACACAGGAAGTTAAAGAGGAGGTGAAGGAAAAGAAGAAAGCGTATCAAACGTTCCTGGCAAATAAGTCAGCTTGTGCTCTTAGAGAATACAGAGACAGATGCAAGAATGCTAATCATTGTGTAAAACTAGCTAAACAAAAGTCATGGGAGGACTTTGGCAAGAATATAGAAAATAAATATAAAGAAGGTGGCAAAATATTCTGGGGGTTGTTAAAGAAGCTTAGGAATGGAGGAAATAGTGCTGTAAAAGGAGTTAGAGATGATAAAGGTGACATGAAAACGGGAGAAAAAGATATCCTTGAAGTATGGAGTAATTACTTTGAAAAACTGCTAAATGAAACAAGCAGTGATGACAGCACAGTTGGAAAAAAACACTGACCAGGCATGCAGTGAGGAATACATATTCATACATGAAATAGAAAAAGCCATCAAAGGTTTGAAATGTGGAAAGATAGCAGGAGTAGATGATGATCGACCAGAAATGCTGAAGTATGGTGGTATAAAAGTCTTACAGTGGCTGCACTGCATAGTTCAGAAAGCCTGGACAGAGGGATGAATTCCCGATGATTGGAGTAGAGCTCTCATAGTACCCATATATAAAAAGGGAAATAAAACTGAATGTGAGAATTACATAGGTATTTTCCTAATGAGCGTTCCTGGTAAGATTTATGCAAGTATACTTGAAAAATGGTTGAGAAGAATTGTGGAAGAAAAGCTTGGTGAAGAACAAGCTGGATTCAGGCCAAATAGAGGCTGTCAGGATCAGATCTTCACTTTACGACAAATAGTCAAGAAAGCATGGTTTAAGTTTTGTCGATTTGGAAAAGGCACATGACAAAGTGCCAAGAGAGAAGCTATTCAATACGCTACAGTTATATGGTGTCAATGGGGCATTATATCAAGCAATACTTAGTCTTTATTTGAGTCGTAAGTCAGCAGTTAGAATTGAAGGAAGTACAGGAAGATGGTTTAATGTTAAATCTGGTGTGAGACAAGGATGTACATTATCCTCTCTGTTATTCATTATCTATATGGATTACATTATGAAGGAAAGTGGTATTACACATGATATCAAAATTGGAGATGTTAATGTCAGCTCTTTGCTTTATGCGGATGATGTTATACTTCTAAATAAATCTGCTACAAGTCTGCAAGATTCTCTGACTAAATTGAATAACTGTTGTAATAGATATGGTATGAAGGTCAGCAATAAAAAGACAAAGACAATGAAAATAGGCAGAATCATTGAAAATGTCAACTGTGTTGTGAATGGAGACCCTGTGGAACAAGTAAAACATTTCAGCTACTTAGGCACGATTTTTAGTGAAGATGGTAAATTAAATATAGAAATAGACAACAGAATCAGTAAAGCTGGTATGGTGGGAAGTCAATTGAATAAATTCATATGGAATAAGAGAGAAATTAGTTGGAACACTAAATTAGCTGTATACAAGACATTGTTCAAACCAGTTTTAACTTATGGATCTGAGAGCTGGGTCAGAAGTAAAACACTTGACCAAAGACTAGAGACTGCCGATATGAGAGTCCTGAGAAAGATTATTGGTGTGAACAGATGGCATCAATGGCAATATCATATTAAAAACAAGGATGTTAGGAAAGAACTTGACATTGTCAATATCCAAGAATGAGTTAGCAGAGCTAATCTCAGGTGGTATGGTCACTTAAACAGAATGGGCAAAGAAAGATTGGCAAAACAAGTGTTCTCTGCCAGGTTGGCAGCAAAACGACCCAGAGGAAGACCAAGATATAGGTGGATTGATACAGTACAAAGTGCCTTAGACGATAGAAATATAAGATCTGATAATGTTGGAGTCTTGATAAATAACAGACTGATTTGGAGGAAAATTGTAGATAGGAAGTTAATAATGATGTAATTTTTTTTTCATGTAGTACTATCATATCCTGTACATCCCTTGAGGGTACATGGCAGGAATTTGATGACATATGGCAAATGAAATGGAGGCACCTCAGTTAATGGTACAGGCACTAACACCCAAGATGCTGATATGTTAATTCTGGATGCAAATAAGCTGTCTATTCTTATTTCTTTGATTAGTTGATAGTCAGCATTATTTCATAGAATGAAGGTCTTGTGAAGATAATCAAGTATTAGTCGCATGTTATACTATACTTGAGTTGTCTGCATCTGCTCCAAGTATAACACATGACATCAAATCCAGAGTTCCAGTTTTATTTAAAAGGACTTTTGTTTCACCTTTTGCTGATCCTTCACATCAAGGTAGTAATGGGTTCATGATGATGTATTTGGAACATTTGGAGTGCCGACTATCACTGGGCCAAGTAATTATGAGTTATATGATCAACAACCTCAACTACAAGGTCTGAATGTTACTAGAGAGAAATTGCATGAACCAGTTCATTATCTTTGGAGGTACTTGTCGCAACATCAGCATGAGGTCTGCTACAGATGCTATACCAACCTGAATCACTGCTTGAAGCTCCATGAGAATACAAGATATGCTTTCCCGAGAATGGTTTGCAACTTTTCACTACCACTCTTGTGGTAATGGGTTCAAGAGATTTGCTCTTGAACCCATTACCACAGAAAGAGTTTGTCTAGGCAGAGAAACTGAAAATCAAAGAACTAGACAGTGGGTTTCAGAGCATGAGCCTAACAATATTTGTGGTAGATGGAGCTTCGAAATGGTCTTGAAGGATTGGGTTAAGGGATTGGTCCCATGAATTTTAGGAATGGTGTGATGGGAAGGATGAGTAATGAGTGCTTGAATGTTCCTATTAAGATATGGGTGGTGCTAGATCAGGTTTTAGATGTTTGAATTCTCATCAGGCCAGTGATAGTTGATCACCAGTCCAATTTTTCATTAATGCTAGAAGCAGCAGAAATACATGGAAGGAATTCATAAATATAAATAAATATCCACTAATGTATTAGTAAATGTAAATTAACTAAAAATTATTAGTATTATTAAGACTTGATTGCCAGTAGGAGATAACCTTGGGGGGGGGGGGGATAGAATGTGACTGAATTCAGGGAAGACAGGCAGATTAAGAAGAGAAATGGGGGATGGCGTATTGCTAATGATTATAGATGAATTTCACTCCAACCTAGAAAAGTGCAACGAAAGTAGTTCAACCAGAGGCTTTCAGACTGTTTGGTGCAAAGTAGCAGTTTCAGGATAAAATGCATAGCTGGGTACTGCTATAGACTAGGATCAACTGAAGAGAACTTGGAACTGCATGGGCAAATTAACCTTATGGATATAGAATGGCTATCATTATGGGTGATTTTAACTGTGGATTTGACAAACCATCTTCTGATACAGCTTTCAATTTTGACTGCTGAATTACAACTTAAATATAGTTGTATACTGCTCTGCATCAAGTTCCATTTGTGCCATATAACTTATATTTTGAATGACTTTTCTCTTTGCACATTGCTATATACTTTTTCCAGATTTACATAACTTAGAGCTCCTTGTTATATTCGTATTTCTCAACTATCTGAAAGTCTGGTCTTCAAAACGCACATTTAGTATGACCTAGCTTGATTTTCCTACAATTTAGCTTAGCTTCTTTATAAGTGAGACATTCCTGTAATTTCTTTCTTTCACTTGAGTTCTGTAACAGCTTAACAACTCAGAACTTGGACTTGCATGAATGATGCAATGTAAAACTTTTTAATATATACTTTCATATTTGAGAACTGGCTGAATATTATGTAATGCAGCTGCATTTCCACCTCAAGTATTCTTATGCATTCTACATTCCCACTTGAATTTACATCTATTACCATTTTGTACCTCATTTAATAATTTTTCAAAGTTATTACTCTAGACATCCATAATATCCTTATATTCAGTTTCTATCATCACTGATATTCCTTTTGACAGTACTCTTTCTACGTTTTTCAACCAATCATCTATATTCTTTCCAAAGTGTTTTCAGGGCTTTTGTTTAGGTTGAGTTAAATGTAATATTACATTACATGTAACTCAACTTTATTTTTATTTTTTAATCTGTTCTCTAAGAGTACCTGCTAATTTACAAATAACTCCTTTTTCTCCTTTTCCAGTGTTACCTTTAACTTTTTTTTTTGAGTTCACTATGAAGTTCTGATTTTTCTAGCTTTTGCAGACAACTTCACACATTTCACTGCTAGAAATCATTGTTTTCTTCAAATTTTGCTACTGCCTCAAAGGTTTGGTTCATTTTTTTCAAACTCTTTGTTTTCTTGAATGAATCTCTGGTTAATTTCTGAGAGGTGCTCAAATTTAGATTTTTTTTTAAAACATCACATTCTTCTTTTCAATACAATAATTTACCTTGCTCAAAATCAAATGGTGATTACTTTCATTTAAAATCCTCTGCATATTCTTGTATTCCTGGATAACTCTGAAGATATTACTGCAGTCAACTGTCATATAGCAAACACTAACAAACTACTGAGAAAATCCTGATCAAATTTCCATAGGTACAACACTATGGTAAAAATATTTCTCTGGTCCCTATGAGTTTCCTATAGCAAGAGTCAACTGTATCAGCAATAACATAATCAACAACAATTATTTCTTGCATGTTATCTTCAAGTGAATTTATGTGCATCTTTGGAGCATGGTGGTAGCAATGAATAGCCCATGTCCTGAAGAAAACTTCAGGAGATACTATTATTATTGGCTTGCTGTTTATTCCAAATTTTCTCAACACATTTCTCTGTATCTGGGATTCTTCTCCTGAAATCACTCTACTTGTACATATCTATCAGATATGTACAATACTGTTGCCTAATCTCTGTTATGGTGGTCAGCAAGTTTCAATCTTCATTTATTAAAAAAAAAAAAAAAAAAACTTGTTGCTTCTATTTCTTCATTAATTCACATAGCATTTTATTATTTTCAGTACTAGCTTCTTCCAAGCTTTTTTTTTTTTTTTTAATCTTAACTATCATCTATTTTTTTTCCCATGGTTTTTCTCTTTATAACTAATTCGTGTGTCATTTGACATAGTCTTATAAATTTTTGAAATTTGTTATTCTTTGACTTCACTGTTCCTTTAATTGAACTGCTCTCTCTCATTCCACCATGTGTTTCCTTTCTTTTCCTTCTCTTCTCCCATCTATCCATACATTCACCTCTTCAGCAGCTCCCACCATTAATTCATGCGACTTATTCCTGAGCCAAGACTCAAATTCTTGCTTTATCTCAGTCTGTTTAATCATATAGAGCCTAGGCTTTCTATATTCCTTTTCTTATCATATTCATTTTCCATATGCACATTAAAGGTAGTTAACTACTGTATGTTGTTGTCGAGTCCAACAGTTAAATATAAAAAAACCTATACGTCAAAAGTGAAAACTGGTGTCCATGACCTCCCCACTTCATTAAGGATGAAAAAATCCATGAGATTTTTGCTCACTATTCCAACTATACTTTGTGTTCTTCACATCTAGATCTTGTTTTGGTGTCATATATTCTCATTTATGAACTAGTGATATCAGTTTCCATTACATGCAAATATAAACCTTCCTATTCTATCACTAACTGCATCACACATTATAAGCTTGTCATTTATTTATTTTTAAGGATAATAAAACAAACTATTTTTGTCATTAACCTTTTTTCAATACAATACAGTAGAAGCAGCTACTTCACATAATTTTTAACAATTAGTTATTATTGCTCATATTTAGACAGAAATTCATATTTTCAACAACAGTAATGTCAGCTACACAGCTGCTTCTGAATTTAGCCATCCATTTCCTATACTTGGTTCACTTTTTTTTTTTAACATATGGGAATTTTTTGAAATAGTATATCACTTATCTTTAGACAAGATATGAGCAAAACAGTTAACAAATAAATGGTTGAAATCAGTTCAATGATGTGACTTGTAAAGAAGTCTACAGCTGTATTCTCTGCTCTGGTCTACTTGGGTGGGAAATGTCATCATCATCAAATTCCTGCCATGTACCCTCAAGGGATGTATAGGATATGATAGTACTACATGAAAAATTTACATCATTACTAACTTCCTATCTACAATTTTCCTCCAAATCAGTCTGCTACTTGTCAAGACTCCAACATTATCAGATCTTATATTTCTATCGTCTAAGGCACTTTGTACTGTATCAATCCACCTGTATCTTGGTCTTCCTCTGGGTCGTTTTGCTGCCAACCTGGAAGAGAACACTTGTTTTGCTAATCTTTCCTCGCCCATTCTGTTCAAGTGACCATATCACCTGAGATTAGCTCTGCTAACGCATTCCTGGATGTTGACAATGTCAAGTTCTTTCCTAATATCCTTGTTTTTAATATGATATTGCCATTGATGCCATCTGTTCATGCCTCTAATCTTTCTCAGGACTCTCTCATATCTATGGTCAAGTGTTTTACTTCTGACCCAGCTCTCAGATCCATAAGTTAAAACTGGTGGTTTGAACACTGTCTTGTATATGACTAATTGCTCTCTTATTCCATATGAATTTATTCAATTGACTTCTTACCATACCAGCTTTGTTGATTCTGTTGTGTATTTCTATATTTAATTTACCATCTTCAGTAAAAATCGTGCCTAAGTAGCTGAAATGTTCCACATTCAAAACACAGTTGACATTTTCAATGATTCTACCTATTTTCATTCTTTGTATTGCTGACCTTCATACCATATTTATTTAAAAGTATAACATCGTCCGCATAAAGCAAAAACTTGACATTAACGTCTCAATTTTGATATCATGTTTAATACTACTTTCCTTCATAATGTGATCCATATGAATAACAGAGGGGATAATGTACATCCTTGTCTCACACAAGATTTAACATTAAACCATCTTCCTGTACTTCCTTCAATTCTAACTACTGATTTACAACTCAAATAAAGACTAAGTATTGCTGGATATAATGCCCCATTGACACCATATAACTGTAGCGTATTGAATAGCTTCTCTCTTGGCACTTTATCATATGCCTTTTTCTATATCGACAAAACTTAAATACAGATCTTTGTTATATTCCCATGCTTTCTCAACTATTTGTCATAAAGTGAAGATCTGATCCTGACAGTCTCTATTTGGCTTGAATCCAGCTTGTTCTTCACCAAGCTTTTCTTCCACAATTCTTCTCGACAGTTTCTCAAGTATACTTGCACAATCTTGCCAGGGATACTCAGTAGGGAAATACCTCTGTAATTTTCACATTCAGTTTCATTTCACTTTTTATATATGGGTACTATTAGAGCTCTACTCCAATCATCAGGAATTTATCCCTCTGTCCAGGCCTTCTGAACTATGCAGTGCAGCCACTGTAAGACTTTTATATCACTATACTTCAGCATTTCTGGTCTGATATCATTTAATCCTGCTGCCTTTCATATTTCAAGCCTTTGAGGGCTTTTTTCTACTTCAAGTATGGATATGTATTCCTGACTGTACTGTATGCCTGGTCAGTGTTTTTTACCACTGTGCTATCACTACTTGTTTCATTTAGCAATTTTTCAAAGTAATTACTCCAAACTTCAAGGATATCTTTTTCTCCTGTTTTCATGTCACCTTTATCATCTGTAACTCCTTTTACAGTACTATTTCCTCCATTCCTAAGCTTCTTCAACAACCTCCAGATTATTTTGCCACCTTCTTGATATTTATTTTCTATATTCTTGCCAAAGTCCTCCCATGACTTTTGTTTAGCTAGTTTTACACATTGTTTAGCTTTTTCAGATTTGTCTCTGTATTCTCTAAGAGTACAAGTTGACTTATTTGCCAGGAACTTTTGATATGCTTTCTTCTTTTCTTTCACTGCCTCTTTAACTTCCTGTGTCCACCATGGAGTCCTGATTTTTCTATCCATGCAGACAACCACACCGCATGCCTCTCTGGCTAAATCAATCGGGGTGTTTTCTTCAAGGTTTGCTACTGAATCTCCAAGGTTTGGTTCCTGTTCTCAAACTCTTTCATTTTTTCTTCAATAATCTTTGTGTATTTTAGTCTACAGTTCACATTTGATAGCTGCTCAACTTTTATTCACTTTAAAACTTTCTTACATGTTATTCTTTTCAATATGAAATTCAATTTTATCATGCTCAAGACTAAATACTGATCACTTCCGATTTCAAATTCTCTATACACTCTGGTGTCCTGCACGAGGGAGAAAACATCAGTATCAACAATAACATAGTCAATGAGACTTTTCTTATTCCTTGCCTCTTCTCTCCATGTGAATTTGTGCACATTTTTATGTTGGAACATGGTGTTAGTAATAACCAGTCTATTTCCTGAGTAGAAATCCAACAGGTATTTGCCATTATTATTAGCTTTGCTCTTTTCTCCAAATTTTCCCAAAATATTTTTGTATGTCTCGCAATCATTTTCTACTCTATTTAGATCCCCAACCAGGACCACTTTTCCTTTTTCATTGTGTCAATAGCTTTCTCTAGAGCCTCAAAAATTTCCTCTACTTCTATCTTAGTAGAGCCTTCTGTGGGACCATAGGCACAAATAAGTCTCATTGTCCAGTTCCCAATGCTGATATTTGCCCACATCACTCTACTTGAGACTGCCTGCCATTCAAGAAGATTAGTCTCGTATTTAGTGTTGAATATTATAGCTACCCCTTCTTTTCCTTGATTGTCATTGCCTGAATATAACATTTTGCATTTATTGTTTCAGTCATCCCTATTATGTCGATCTGGTACTTATCTAATTCCTCACCTAGCTCCATTTCTTTGCCATTCAGGCTTCTTACGTTGATAGTACCGATCTTTAACTCTGGTGATGTTGAGTTGGGGGTTTGTTTTCAGATTTGTTACAGTAGCTGACTTTTCGCTGTTCACCCTTGTTCCCTGGCAAAATCAACGGGGCCTTATTTAACCAGGCGACGCCCCAGCCGACATGACATTTTGTCATGTTGTACCATCATTTTGTATATTGGTTTAAGCCACTAAAAATACAATTTGGTCGGCTAAATCACAAATTGCCGACCAAATTTCTCGTTCATTAGTATCCAGGTAGATACCCAACAGGGTGCACCACGAGAAGGTGAGAATTGGACTTTAAGTCAGAAGCCCTGGTCGGCTCTCTGCATTCCTTTAAAGGCTATGTGGAGGTCTCCTCTCAGTTATACAGCTTTGACCCTTAAGAACCAGTGGGAAATGTCAGAAGACCTTAAAATAAAACTATCCCAAATTTTGTCAAAAGCAGTTGAATACTGTGATCCAAACAATCATCTTAGGAGGAAATGATGCCAAGAACCCACCCTTCATGTCAATCTGACTATGTTTAATTTTCCATGCTGATCACAAGCAAAATAAGAAACATCTATATTCCAGTTTTGGTTGAAAACAGTTAAACAGTGTAACTTACAGGTGTGTGTGTGTGTGTGTGTGTGTGTGTGTGAAGAAAGAGCATCCTTTTCTGAAATTTAATTTAGTCAAAAATAAGTTGAATATTATGACACCTGTACACAGAACATTCTTTCCAAAGAAGTCCCTTTAATTTTTTTTGTTCAGTTAGCTTGAATTTCTCCAGGAACATTTAACACAAATGGCTATATTCTATATTTGTCAAAACTGGTTAAACAATGCAATTTACAGAGGTGTCTGCAAAGGAGAGGAAAAAAAAACTATTTTAATGCTTTTTTTTTTTTTAAATTTTAATTTTTTTAAAAGTAATAATAGCAAGTTATGGAAAATGGAATGCTAACAGTTCACAGTATCTGCAAGTGCTTGCTTCTGGCTGAGGAGGCAGTCATCTGCTATTATACCCATTCATGAAACAATTTAACCCACTATGTATTCTGTTTGCAGATTACTTTCTACTGCACAGCTACTCGGCAGATTTCCTGTTTGTTAGAATGCACATTTCTTGTAACTCTATTGACATTTCACATCAAAAGAATGTCTCTGGCCACAGAGCGAGCACCTATGCAGCAAAGTCAAGAAGACCACATAACATACAGTCCCTTAAACAGAATGTGAGAAACCTTTTTATAAGGACATTTCAAATGAAGATGAGTTAGCCATTCTGACAAGAGATGGCAGTGTTTCCCAACAGACATAATATATATATATACTGCAACAGGACCATTCTTCACACAGTCCAGATACTGAAAATGATGTGACTGAATAGCAGATGTATCTAAACCACAGAACTATGGCAATAATGTAAATCTATAAATTCCTAAAAAAAAAAAAAAAAAAATCACATAAGAACTGATGTATGATCATCAATTTCTTGATATGCAACTTAAGGTGTTAACAGGATACTATGACAGTACTACACTTTAGTAAGCTTTAGCAGTTTACATATTTTTGAGTAAAAATACCATTCCTCTCTGATATCTTCATTTTTAATAATGTTCTTTCTACACTGATGCCATCTGAATTAACAATAGAATCCAACAATTCTATTGTGAATTCAGCCCTGATGTGCATATCATAATTTGATATTAATTTGTAGGCTGCCGCTGACAGTCGGATGTTTTGGCTGATTTCCCTCTTGTTCCATATTCAACTAGAACATACTAATTTCATGTATTTATCTATTTTCATATTTTAATCCTCTTCACACTATGCAAGAGTTAGTTACTTAGACAGTTTGGTGTAAGCAGACAAATTTAAAGTTAATAAAAATTTCATCGTATGACATAAGATTTATAATCACCATATTCCTTTCTTATATTCTTTTAAATATACTGATGGAAAAGTAATTTTTTTTTTGTTTTGTGAAAAAAAATTACATAATACATTCTCTGTTTAATTTATAATTTTAAAATATGGCAAATCTTCTGTAAGAGTGATGTTGCATTTTTATACAATACATGTATATAGCTTCCGGAATATTTTAATGTGTTAATGAAACTTATCTTTATATTCTTCCTAGTCCATTCACAATAACTTTACTGTTTCTAAGGGGGTATATATATACAGGTATCCTGTACAACCTCCCCTACCCCTTGTAAAAGTATGTATGACAGAACTATGATTGCATTATTACTAATCCCCTGTCACTAATTTCTTAATTAGTCTGTCATTTGTCAGCACTTCAATACTCGCATATCTTATTTGTCTTGTAGGGCACTTCAAACTGCATTAATCCCCATAGATCATGGTCTCCCTTCCATCATAGCATAACCTTTGGAATGTTTTGCTTACATTTCCTCTCCAATTCTGATGAAGTAACCATACTTCATCAGAATTGATAATATAATTAATATTATATTAATATACTTTATATTAATTAATATAAGGTAAACATACCTTTTATATCAACTCTTTTTGCACGTTCTCGAATGCTAATACTGTCAAGTTCCTTCCTGTTAACATGATTCATATTTGTTCTGCCAGTTGTTCACTCTCCTAATTTTTCTCAGTCTTATATCTGTAGCCTCTAGTCTTTGATGAACTGCTTTATTTCTAATCCAACTCTCAGATCCATAAGGTAACACATTCACATCAGGAAGTGTTTCACACGTTTATCATACTGATGTTACTTTAAACTCTTTCAGTAGAATTTTATTGCTGCTTGTTTGTGTGCTGCTTCTGCATTGGGCTCACTGACACAAAATTTATATGGCATGTTAGTTGCAACTCTTTCAGTAGAATTTTATTTGAAGTTGGTCTTTGTGATCTGTCTTAATGATATCGAAAATTTCAAATGCAATCAAACACTTATTTCACGTAATTGAAAATTTGGACAAATGCTAGGACAATTGTTTTTAGTTAGATATTGTGTTGGTGATACAACAAAAGGTTTTGTTTGAGTTTATGCAACATAGCTTCTGTGGAGTGGGGACATGTGCTTCATTAGGTAGTGCCATTTTTATTCCAGTTGTCTCCAATTGCACTATTTGTTGATAAATATATCACACAGACTGCAAATGTCTATGTACCTTATTGTATCTGAAGTATAGTGGTTGTTGTTGGGGGGGGGGTCTTTTTCACTATATAGGGACAGCTGCTTCCAGTATTTGGACAGTATGCATGTAGGGAGTAAAAATTTATAAATGAAAAATAAATAGGATAAGCCCCTCTTTATAGTTATTCACTGAGCAATGTATACAATTGCTGTTTCTTATCAGTTAGTGATTTATATTTTGCAAACAAATCCCTTTCCAGTTTTTTTTTAATTATGCCCATTGTAAATGCAAATACGAAAGTCCAGAGTTTATAGGATCACGTATTCTTCACTGCACCCCAGATAGCTATAACACAAGCACACAAATATCACAGATGTAAATTATTCATAATCCACATTTTAGTACTGAAAGTATTTTTATTCACACTTATTCTCTCTCTTCCTTATATTTGCTATTCTTCACATCTTTTAGTAAATCAAGTATAGAACTAATAATCAAATATATTATTCTCTTTAATTATTGTTGAAACATTAAATTAGCCGTATACAAGACAGTGTTCAAACCAGTTTTAACTTATTGATATGAGAACTGGCTCAGAAGCAAAAACACTTAACCAAAGACTAGAGACTGCAGATATGAGAGTGCTGAGAAAGATTTGAGGCGTGAACAGATGGCATCAATGGCAATATCATTAAAAACTAGGATATTAGGAAAGAACTTGACATTGTCAGTATCCAGGAATGTGTTAACAGAGCTAATCTCAGGTGGTATGGTCACTTGAACAGAATGGGCAAGGAAAGATTAGCAAAACAAGTGTTCTCTGCCAGGTTGGCAGGAAAACGACCCAGAGGAAGACCAAAGTATAGGTGGATTGATACGGAACGAAGTGCTTTAGACAATAGAAATATAAGATCTGATAATGTTGGAATCTTGACAAGTAACAGACTGATTTGGAGGAAAATTGTAGACAGGAAGTTAGTAATGATGTATTTTCATGTAGTACTATCATATCCTGTATACCTCTTGAGGGTACTTAGCAGGAATTTGATGAACTAAAAAAAAAAAAAAAAAAAAAAAAATTGTGCTTAAATAACTGAAATACTTCATTTGTTCTATAGTTTCTCCATTGAGAATGCCGTTTAAGTTTCCTATGTTCTTGCCAATTTTCACACAAAATTTGTTATATCTGTTATTCAATTCAATTAAGGAATCTTCAGGACTTGTACTAGATTTGTTTATAGGTACATCATCTGCATAAAGCAAAGAGTTAAGTTTGATATTCCCAATTCTGATATTAGGTTTAATGCCAGTTGCTTTAAATACAGCCTATATATTGCTCTCTATGATGTATCATTTACCCTATATAATTCAGAACTGAAGTAATTAATTTCAAATAAATTTAAAGGTTAGCCTTCATATTATTTACTTTATATCGAGATAGACTAGCATTTCTATTTTTTTTTTAAGTGGTTAAAATTCTTAACAGGTATTTTTTTAAACTACATTTATTTTATGTTTCTCCATCTATGAAGTATTTATTTAATGTTGTCATAATGTCAAGAATCTCATTATAGCAAATTAATAGAAAGATCTAGCCAAATTTCCACAGCATGCCACGCCATCAATGTTATGCTGTGGAAATTACTACTGTAAACCTTTAACGATGACAATTTCCTTTGGTGCCAGACTTTGATATAGTTAAAGTCAAATAGCTCTTAACATATTTGCTTATAGTGAATTGTAGTGATTAGAGAGAGAGAGAGAGAGAATGTGTATTTTCCTATAACAATGGGAATATCAAGACTACAATGTAATGAATCAATGCAAGAACGTGTAGAAATATGCTAGAATCCACTCATCATCACTATGAAAGGGATTTAACAGTTTCTGACTGACAAGTTAAATTAATAATTTAATTATATGAATGATAATCCAAGATTCCAGAAGTATATTTTATATTAACATGTAACATAAAATACTTCTAATTCACTGAAAAGTTTTCTGTATTTATCTTTTTGATCTGAAATCTATATCAGAAATAAACAGACATTAAGGTTACTTGGTAAAAGGCATTTATTACATTGTCCTCTGGCCAGCGGAACAGTATTTTGTACAATATGTCAAAACACTTTCAGTTTTTGATCTCATAATTTAAAAATTAATAAATTACAATTCAATGCAGCACCCAGAAACAGCAGTACCTGTTTAGCTAAGCCAAATGTTTTAAAATCTTTTTCTTTTGTTACCTTTGCAACTATATTATTTATCCTGCACGTGTAGACTCCTGTTGTTCAAACTTGGGATACATGGATTTCACTTCGTCCCACGATTTCCTTTCATTAGAAAGGTTCCTGATAATTGGGGCTAGATGTTCCAACTAAAAAATGAAATGATTAAAAATGAATATAAAATTTTAATAAAGCTAAACTGATAGTAAAATTTACTATTCATAGGAATTATAAATTTCATTGTTCTGGATATTGTTTCTTAAATTTTATTTTAAGGATTTTTTTTTAAAATGAATTCTACACATGAAATGTCAAACATTAGTATTGTGTGTGGGATAAAGATTAGTATGATCCTCTAATAAGCAGGATAGTGATTGCACACAGAGCAATAAAATTTATCAAACCACGTAATAATGCGATCCATTCACAATCATTCATTCCCCCAGTGGGATTGTAACCTATGACTTAAGTGGAGAGCAGAAATGAAATGCTATGTGATCAACAAAGGTAATAAAATAGAAATAACATCAACTCTGACCTTTCACGGCTTCTCAGGCCATTAAAAAAAAAAAAAACTACAGCCAGCTTCCATAATGTTTCAGTAACAGTTAGGATAAACCAAAGAACAGAACTAATCAATTTCTTTAAAATTCATCTTGTCTTATCTCTCTCGCTTGAAACAAAATCTGTACCATCTGATTGATGGTAGCCAGGTCTTCATTTAAGGTGACATTCTTTTCATGGAATAAACATAACTATAAATCTCATCTGCTATGAACATCACATTTATTATCTACTCAAAAAAGCTTCATTTTCTGTTTCATGAAAAAATCAACTACAGATTACATATACCACGAGACTGCATTGCTTGTCTGCTATAATATCTCTCCTGAAAGTCTTGAGCTCAGCGATAGCCGAGGAGTGTGATTTTTTGAAGATCTACAGATCTTCAAAAAGTTAAGACTAAAGGAGATCTGAGCTCTACATATTCTTTCTGGGAATGTAAGGCATTACAGGATCCCCTATTTCACAGGGCAAATATAATAGTTTCATATGATGATACAATGACTGTGAGCTCCCCCCTTTTAAAGGGAAGGTACAGAACCATCTCAAACCCCCCCCCCCCCCCAAATTTCACATGGGCTCAGGACTGGCATAGCTGAGAAATCAGGCCTATGGCTGGGTCAGTATTCCTGACTGTAATCAGTGTGTGTCCAAGACCAGCAAACTTGACTATGGCTGAGGAAGATCCTTAAGCTCTTCACGTTGTCGACGGAAATTGAACCTAGGACACTCCTTCCCCAGGCATATGGTTGTGAAGCGCAAAGCCACTAGGCTAACTGTGCAGACAGGGAAAATGTAATGCAATACCAAGAGAAAGGTCATCTGCCATTCTGATATTTAAGCAGTCTTCACCACATCAAATTTGAATCTTTTTTTCTGGACTTTACCTCGTATGCCTAAACCACTTATATTTTTAATTTCCCAGTCTGTTTAAATGGGTTTACAATTACAGAAATATCAGATTCCATTCTGATATCTATATTTTAATACTGTTCTGTGGTCTTTAATGAACCATTTTATTTCTAACCCAGGCTGATTTTGCTCTTGTTCTATATTTCTGGATGAATAAGCAACATACATTTGATATTTATTTGATCTGCTCAAAAAAGATTATCTTTCAATCACTATATTTAAAAAAAATAATGAATGTGATATAAATATCATTTAATAAAATGAAATTTTTTATTTAAGTAACTAACTGCATTCCATAGTGTGAAGAAGATAAATTAAAATGCCCTATGACACAGAAATGTAAGATCTGACAATATCAGTGCTGACAAATGGCATTAATTTGGTGCTTATTTTTAGAGGAACCTGTGGCATAGTATAATTATTAAAAACAACACGTAAGTCCACAGTAATAAATTTAATTAATAAATAAGGTAGATATTTCGTACTATTACGAAATATCTACCTAAATAAGGAATAGAATACAAGTAACGAACATTCAGTGGATCACCTATTAATATACAATGTTGTCGCTAGCTAGGAAATGAAAGAAATTAATATTTAAGATAATTGGTTTTTAATGATTACATAAAATAAGTCTCCCAGATCTTCAATTCAAATTCAGTTGGTGTTAAAAAGCTTCACAATTTTAGTGTTACCACTACCCATAATACCCAGTGGGATAAAGCTATTCTCCTTCATAGATGCAGGTTCAAATATGAACGCCTCTTTAAAAAAAGTTGCGAAGCTTTTTTTACACTGACCGAATTTAAATCGAAATGATTGCCTCTCTCTCTCAAAGATCTGGGAGACTTTTATTTTATGTAATCATTAAAAAACTAATTATCTTAAATATTAATTATTTATTAATTTCTTAGCTCGCAACAACATTCTATTTTAATAGACGATCCACTGAATGTTCGTTACTTGTATTAGATTCCTATCTGTTTGTTACAATGAAGATGTACCATTAGTTTTAGTACGAAATATCTACTTTATTTATTAATGAAAGTTATTACTGTGGACTTACGTGTTGTTTTTAATAACTAATTTGGTGGTTTAGCAGAAAATTTTTCATAGCAGATTAGTAATAATGTAGACTTAATCATGTAGTACTGTCATGGTATCCTGTACACCACTTGAGGATACTTATCAAGAAGTTGATCAGTGAGCTGATTTGGGAAAGAGTTTAAATTGAAAAAAAAACTAGAAGCAGAATCCAATCCCCTTTCCAGCCACACACACATATATAAGTTAAAGTTGGGCAGCTTTTACAGGTAAACTGTAGACAACTATACAAACATTACTGAAGAAAGAATGAAACAGTTTGCAAATAAGAACCAAACCTTGGAGTCTCAGTGGCAAACTCTGAAGAAAACACTGATTGATTCAGCTAGGGAGGCATAGTGAAGTTGTCTGCAAGGATAGAAAAATAAGAACATTGGTACTCACAAGATGTTAGAGATGCAATCTTGGAAAAGAAGAAAGCATATGAGAACTTTTTAGCACATAAGTTGGCAGATGCCCTAAAAGAATAGATTAAATGTAAGAGAGAGCTAAACTATGTGTGAAAGTATCAAACCAAAAGTCATGGGAAGACTTGGGTAAGAAGGTAAATATCAGGAGGGTGGCAAAATGTTCTGGAGGCTAGAAAAAGCTTAGAAATGGGGGGAAAGAGTACTGTAAAAGGAATCAAAGATGATAAAGGTAACCTGAAAACAAGAATATCTTAGATGTCTGGAGTAATTACTTTGGAAGACTTAAATGAAACAACCAGTGACAAAACTCTAGTAGAAAATTTTCAAGAGAAATGCAAACATGAATACATATCAATACTTGAGATAGAAAAAAAGCTGTCAAAAACTTGAAATGTGGAAAGGTGATATTTGACCGGGAAATGCTCAAATACAAAGGTATAAAAGTTTTGGAGTGACTGCACTGCATAATTCAGAAGGTCAAATTTCAGATCAGTGGAGTAGAGCTCTCATAGTAACCATCTATAAAAAAAGTGAATAAAGCTGACAGTGCAAATTATAGAAGAATTTCTCTACTAAGTGTTATAGGGAAGATTGATGCAAGCATACTTGAAAAGAAGCTGAGAAAAATTTTGGAAGAAAAACTAGAAGAATAAGCTGGATTCAGGCCAAACAGGTGTCAGGATCAGATTTTCACTTTATGACAAATAGTTAAGAAACCATGGGTGTATGATATGACAAGGATCTTAAGTTTTGTGGATATGGAAAAGGCATACGATAAGGGTGCCCCAGGGGAAAGCTTTTCAAAACACTACAGTTATGGGGAATAAATGGAACATTATACATGGCAATAAATAGTTTATATTTAAGTTGTAAGGCAGCTGTTAGAATTAAAGGAAATACAGAAAGATGGTTTGATGTAAAATTAGGTTTAAGACAAGGATGCACATTATCTTCCCTTTATTCATAATGTAATGAAAGAAAGTAGCATTAAACCTGATATTAGAATTGGAAATATCAAACTTAACTCTTTGCTTTATGCAATGATGTTGTACTCCTAAACACATCCAGTGCAAGTCTGCAGTATTCACAAAATAAACTGAATATCAGCAGTAACAAATTTGGCATGAAAATCGGGAATAAAAAGACAAATTATGAAAATAAGCAGGAACATAGAAAACTTCAGCTATTTAAGCATGGTTTTCTGGTGAAGATGGCAAATAAAATCTGGAAATAGTCAACAGAATAAGCAAAGCTGATATTGTAAAAATTATATATCGCATGGGCCACTGTAAAAATATTATATATACAGTAAAACTTGCTCAATGTGAACAAATTATATAGTCCTGGCCAGAAGAATAGGCATTACAGTGTTATTTATTTTGTATAATGCAGAAACGGAAAGCAATATTTGAAGAATTTATTAAAAATTACTTGTATAAAAGAGGAAAGTGTTTTAAAAATACACCTATATTCATTAGATTTTGGCACTTGTGTTGCTTTTACTGTTTCGTTTGATAATTAATGTTGGTCACTTTCCGGTAAGTTCAAACATTTCAGTAACCCGAATTTCAACAAACCGATCAGTTCATTTTTTGCATCATGGCGTTGTCGCTAAACGAAAAAAGTCAAAAGTCATTGAAGCTAAAGAAAAGGATAAACGTACGGTATGGGAAATAACAATGCAGTTTAAGTGTGGCAAAATGCAAATATACAACACCAAAAGCTACAAATATAGAAAACAAAAGGATAACATAATGAATGAGTGGCTGCAAGGAAGTGGTCGAATGAAGAGGAAGGCAAAGGTAACCAGCAACGAGGTAGTGTAGGAGTGGTTTATGAATGCAATATCAAAAAACATTCGCATATCTCGTCCAGAGTGAAGCTCTCATAGTAGCCAAATCTCTCTGGAATGATCAGTTTAAGGCGCCTACAGGATGGTTGGATAATTTTAAGTAAAGGCACAATATTGTGTGGAACGAAGTCTTTGTGGGAATCTAAAGATGTGGATGAAAGTGTAGTGAATGAGTGGAAATCAAAACTGCTAGAATTGATTTCACCATATGAACCTAAAAACATTTACAATGCAGATGAAACAGGATTGTTTTTTCAGGCATTACCAACAAAATCACTCACGGTTAAGGGAGAAAGGAAAGCGTACTGGGGGCAAAATGTCCAAAGAAAGACTATCAGTGTTATTGTGCAGGAATATGGTGGGAGAAATGGAAAATCCTCTCATGATTGGAAAAGCAGCAAAACCAAGATGTTTCTAGAACCTGAAAATTAATAATTTACCAGTGATTTTGAGAAACAATAAAAAAGCTTGGATGAATGCAGCTATAATGGAAGAGTGGTTAAACATGATTAATGCAAAAATGAAGGAAAATAGAAATGTCATCCTTTTCTTGACAATGCTACCTGCTACCCAAAGGTAACACTTTCATATGTGAAAATCGTCTGGTTCCCAGAAAATGCAATGTGAATTACAGTCCATGGATATGAGTGTTATTTACACATTCAAATCGCACTATAGACGATTTCTGATGCAATCTTTGATTTCGAATGTAGAAGATGATGATAGCTCTTATGCATTAGCAAGATCTGTATTGTTCTGGATGCTGTGAATTGGATTGGGTTGGCAGTGAAGAAAATTAAAGCAGAAACAGTAAAAAAGTGTTTTGCTAAAGCTGGGTTTGGGGAAAGTGATGTGACAGATAATCTGGAGGAGACGAGTAAAGACATTGCTGCAATATCCAATCTCTGCCAAGGAAAAGAACTTTCCTGTGATACAGAGAACGTTGTTTGGAGTGATGACCATCTAGCCACACATTACAGCTTTGAATCTGCTACAGCTCTACTAGCAGTAAGAAATACACAAAATGAAGATGTGGAGGAGAAAAAGCTGCCGGAGAACAGGATATTTCAACGAAAATTCGTACACATCAACAGGCCCTTCATTGCATCAGTGAAGTAATGCAGTTTGCAATTGATTCAAACTCTTCCTGAACTATTGTATACAGTTAAGGACTGCATTCAAAAAGACATGATCACAAAAAAGTGGAAACAAGTTTCTTTGTTGGATCTGTGGAAGAAATCTCAATGAGTTGTATATTGGAAATGCGTAACGTGCAGTGTAATAGAGCATTAATACTTTAATAATGTGTTGTTATTATTTTTTACTATTATTTTAATAACATAGGTCTACAAGTATCACCTACTTACAAGAGCCAGCGCCGCAGCAGATTTTCACTCATAAACAGGTATGTACCATGTAATATGATTTTAATGGATTTTAATTTTTTTACAATTTTATATAATGCGGAAACTTGGCCAATGTGGAAAATATATTCGGTCCCTTGCAATTTCACTTTGAACAAGTTTTACTGTATATGTTATAGTTTTTTTTTTTTTTTTGGAAGTTTTGTCCCACTTGGATAAAGGATTAAACTAAATTTATTATAGTCTAGCCAAGTGTAACCAAACAAAGTTTGCGCTTGAAGTATCTTCAGGACTGAGGCAACTCATGGTAAAGGTGGACTAAGCTCTAATCACCTGTCTTAGGATCTCCCATAATGCAAAGCACATCTCCTTGCGGATTCTCTGAATCCAGACTAATTTAATAATAACTGGTACACCTTTTGGCAACGCGTATAGGTAAATATGACTTCTTCATTGCTTCTGCCTTAGTATCACCACTTCTCGATCTGGCTCCCACTGACGAGACCTCAATAAAGGTCGAAACCGGTCTGGGTAGTGGCCCTTTTCCTTAATGCATAGCATTATACATGTCTGCAAGGAGATGTGCTTTGCATTATGGGAGATATTAAGACAAGGAGTGATGAGCTTAGTCCACCTTTACGAGTTGTCTCAGTCCTGAAGATACTTCAGGCACAAACTTTTTGTTTGCTCACACTTGGATAAAGGATTAAATTAAATTTATTATTGTTATAGTTTATATATAATTTATTTTTGTCGTCAACTGTGCTACCCTAAGCTTTACTGCACCATAACTTCTATCAATTCTACACAGATAAGACATTAACCTGCATACCAGTTAATCCTACCAGGTGTAATTTCTGTCCCCCCCCCCCCATTAAACAGACCTAAAGTTGTCATCCTATTTAATATACGCAGCTCATCAACTCTCACACAAATCAATCGGGGAAAAAAAAAAAATTTTTTTTTTTTTTTTATAGACTGTGCCATTCTGATTAAATTAACGTAGTTTGAGAGCTAAGCGAGTAAAACAGGAAATTTTAACAATACACAATTTTACCTTAATGCAAATCGTGGCTAATCAAAATTCAATATGCACGAAAGGTTCGCCAATTTTTTTTTTTTTGAAGATAGTGCATTGGCTAGAAAATAGGTGGGGTAGTTACAAAACAAAACATTTTATTCTATTCATTGCTTAGTTACCTTAATTTACAATGTCAACTAACTTGACTTAAACAAATAGTAGTTCCCTATATCACAATTAAGCACATATTCATTCGTTAAGCTAACATTTAAACTTTCCTTAAAGACACTGACTTAATTACCGCTTAATTATATACAATTCCCTATAAGCACATATACAATATCAATTTGTATGAAAGACATCCAATTGGACTGTCAATCCCTTGGATAGACAGTGCTATAGTTCGCCCACAGTTTGTAGATCATACTGAAGGAGAGAAAGAAATGAAGGACGTACGGATTGGTCGCCAACACGCAAAATCACGTGCTTTATAGATAAAATTTCCCAACTGTTATACAAGCAAAATAGTTACCACTTTAAAAACCAAAATGATCATAAAAGAGAAGTTAATTTTCTGATGTGTAATAATAAACAACTCATCCCAGAAGACCGATTGATTACCCTATTATCAGAATGGATTCTCCTTTTTGTGACATGCGCAGAAGTGTCGAAGGGTCTTGAATCTGTGGACGTACTATAACTGATTTGACTGTCTATTATTTGTTAGTTGTGCTAACTGATTGGACTGTCTATCCCTTGGATAGACAGTCCAATCAGTTAGCACAATCTTTAGTTGTATCGATTCGACGTTGCATCCTGTTCCTGGGTGATTGTAGCTGCTTGGATGATTCTGGTGGTCCTGATATAGAAGTTTCCAGGAAAGCTTTTATTGGAATTTCTGTCAGGAACTTGCTGTAGTCACCATGAAGTCTGTGGGTACCTACGCTCCCGTAGCGTGTCTTTACTTCGTTGGACCCATACATCATTGGAAAGTACGGCCTCTCCTAAATTCGCTTCAGAAGCATGTCCTTGAGACCAGACAGCACTGGGAACCTACTATCTGGGGACAAAAAGGTGAGGGAGAGAAAAAGGCCAAAAGCAAAGCCCAAAATCCAAAAAAGCCCAGCCAAGCTGGTTCGTCTCAGGTTTCAGTCCTCCTTTATCCTCAGTCCTTTGTTCTTTACGAAGTAGTTTTTGGGATTAGCTGCCAGCGTGATGATGTCATTCTTGTTCCTTACGTTGTTGGGTGCCTTTTCTTACACTGCATGATCTTGCGACCTTTTGATGTTGCTTCGTCAATGCAATAATCTGGGTTAATCCCTTACACCTATCATATTACACAGAGGGTAGCAGAAAGGTCAATTTACACTGATCTTCTTTTTGCACTTTTAGAGCAGAATTATTTACTAGTTTTAGTACAATATAATTTCTAAATTCAAAAAATTCAGAAAACCCTGTAAAATCGAATGTAAAAAAAAAATTTAACAAAATTTAAATCATGCAAGAGATTTTACAGTATGGTTGGGAGCTGGCTGAATAAATTTATATGGAATAAGAGAGTAATTGGCTGAAACACTAAACTAGCAGTATATGAGAGTGTTTAAACCAGTTTTAAGTTATTGATCTGAGAGTTGAGTTAGAAATAAAGCACTTAATCAAAAATTAGAGACAACAGATATGAGAGTTCTGAGAAAGATTAGGGGAAGTGAACAAATTGCATCAATTGTTTGCATTCAAGAATGTGTGAGCAGGGCTAATCTAAGATGGTATGGTCTCTTAACCTGGCGTTAGTAAGGTGGCGGTGTCACAGTTATTTCTTTCTGTATCTTTGGGGTCTGTGACCCCCCCCCCCCTTACTAATGCCGGGTTAAATCAAATGGGAGAAGGAAGATGACAGGAAAAAAGACCAGACCAAGGTCTAGATGGATTGATTCATTCAGAAATGCCTTAGAACAAAATGTTAGATACGACATTATTGGAGTGCTGACAAGTAATAGACTAATATGGAGGAAAATTGTTGACAAGAGATTAATAATAATGTAAAATTAATCATGTGGTGCTGTCATAATAGCCTGAACACCCTTAAAAGTACATATCAGAAAATTGATGATATATATACATGTATGAGCCTCTGTAGCTGGTAAGACGTTTGGATTCTCTTCAGGACTTTCAACTAAAGGTGAGTTAGCTGGCTTCATATGGAAGGGACAGAAATTTTCCCTCTTGGCAACATGGGTTTTCATCCCACAAAACCACAATACATTATGCAGATAGGATTAACTACCTATCGAAGCATTAATTAGGTTAACAAGAAGTCAATTTACTAGGCCATTCGAGTCTAACATACAAGAGAAAATGAGATTATATACAGTTTTTCAGAATATCTGAATGCGTGCATTAGTGAAATTTATCTATATATATTCTTCAGTCTATTGAAAATTGCAGTGCTTGCATGCACTTGGTAACTTTCTTCAGATGTTGGGATTCTGCTTTAAAAATGTTTCATTTTTTTTAAGTTTAAACTCTTCCGAAATTAGTTCGCTCATCATCATCAACTTCCTGATATTATGACAGTACTACATGATTAAGTCTACATTATTACTAATCTGGTGTGAAAAATTTTCCACTAAATCACCAAATGAATGCCATTTGTTAGCACTTTAATATTGTCAAATCTTACATTTCTGTGTCAAGGGTATTCTGACAGCATTGTTCTACTGTGGGGGCTTTCCTGCCATCATAACTTTTGGCATGTTAATCTTTTCTCTCTCATTTTCTTCAAATGACCACCTTAAATCATCTCTTTTCACACATTCTTCAATGCTAACAATTATTATTATTATGTGACACCTCCAAGGAGTCCAAGGCTCATAAAGGGAGGGCACGCTATTCTCCAACTCTGTTTCCACTAACTACACAGAACTGCTACTACTATCATCATCTACACACGACACCATCTACTGCCCAACACCACTGCCAGTATTTTTTGTCTGTAAATTGCTTGTATTCTCAAAGCTGATTAGCCAATTTGTGGGATTAAGAACTAGAATTTCTGGAAGAAAAAAAACCCTGCTACCTCTGTTATGAAATTGGCTAACTCGCCTTTAATTGCAAAAACTCATAAATATTCCTCTCATCAAGACGATAATCGAACTTGCACCTTTTCCAACTAAAGAGTGCAACATACCATCATTCTTCCAACTGTCTTGTATGCTGCTAATTTGGTATTTTGGCTGTCTCTTTTCCATATTAAATTTATTGAGTTGATTTCTCAGTATACCAGCTTTGATTATACTACTATCTTATTTCCATGTTTAATTTGACATTTTCACTAAAAACTTACTTAAACAGCAGAAATATTTTATTTGTTCTATAAGTATTTGATACAGAATGCAGTAGAAGTTTTATGCCTCAAGGAATGATATGTTCACTTGATTGCATTCCTCTTGAATACTTCCCTGATATCTAGAATATCTTGTTCATTTTTTAAAACCTTTATCATGCCTGATTCCTTTTGCAATAGTGTTTCTTCCATTTTCAATGGCCTTCAGAATGTTTTGCCAGCTTTGTAATATTTGTCTTCTATAATCAGCTAACACCCTTTTTTTTTTTTTTTTTTGTTCCCGTATAGGGAGTAGACGAGGCCGTTTTTTTAGTCCTATCTAACTTTTGGAGACTTAGTGGGCAGTTTAATCTCTACTGGTAGCCAATCAGAGATAGCTGGCCCAAGGCCATCACTAATTAATTGGCACACATAGTGAAGGAGGCTAGCATGTGCCGCCATCTGGTGGTCCCCAACACAATATTTTAATGTCTGAAAATAGTGTGGGTTCGAAGGCCGATTTTCTTGAGTTTCCGGGATGAAAAACCAGAGTTTCTAGGAGGGGAAACCCGCTAGCCCATGCCAGAGATTGACTAACTCTGGAACTGGCCGAGAAAAGGCTTAGAAAAAGTTCCTCTAGTCGGTGACTAGATTCGAACGCCTTTCGTTGTGTGGTCAAGCTCTGTAGAGTGCAAACACTACTTCTACTGAGCTACACAGGCTTTCTATATTCTTATTAAATAAAACTAATGGCAGAAGAACTGAAGATATGAATTATCAACATAAGGAATATCAGTGGAAAGGAGATCAAACTTCCTGAAGAACTGGAAAAGTACTTTGTGGATATAATTGGCATCACTGAGACAAAAACAGGTGAGGTCCTACTAAATAAGTACAGGATGTTATATTCGGTCAACAATGATCAAGAAAAGGAAGGCGTACTGATAGAATTCAGCACTAAACACAAAGATAAAAACACTTCTTGAGAGGAAGACAAATTCAAATAGTAATGTGGGCAAACTTCAAAATGGGGAAATGAATATTTGTGCCAATGGTTCCACAGAAGGCTCTCCTAAGGAAGAAATAGAGGAATTTGAGTCATTAGAGCAGGCAGCTAACATGAAGAAAAGAGAAAAAGTGGTTCTTGGAAATCTAAACAGCTGAGTAGGAAATGAATCCCAACACGCATATAGAAATGTTTTGCGAACATTTGTAGAAAAGGGCAAGGCTAATAACTTATCATTAGGTAAGTACCCTGGATTTCTGCTCAGGATACAGACTAATTGTTACCAACACCACATTCCAACATGAAGATTTGCACAAATTCATGTGGAGAGAAGACAAGAAATAAGAAAAGCCTCATTGACTATGTCATTGTTGATAGTGATATCTTTATGCTGGTTCAGGATACGAGAATATACAGAGGATTTAAAAATGAGGAAGTGATCATCACTTAGTTTTAAGTAGGATAAAAATAAATATCACATTGAAAAGAACAATAGGTAAGTTTTTAAAAAAAGTTCACGTTGGACAGCTTTTAGAGGTAAACTGTACTCAACTATACAAATATTATTAAGACAGAATTCCAGGGAGCTGGGAACTCATTGAGAGAGGCAACATATTACCGGCTGTCACACTTTTTTCCTTTAATTTATTCACACTACCTGCACTCACCACCTCCAATAGCAGTCCATTCTAATCATGCACCACCCTACAAAATAAAAATTGAAATCTTATCCCCCTTCTTAATGGCATTCATTCTCTTCTCAACTTCCAAGAATGCCCTCTTGTTTCCCCACCCTGCATAAAATGAAAAAAAATCAACTGATGTCCTGTATGATCATTTCAGAAGTTTGTAAATCTTAATCACATCATCTTCTCCTCTTTCTTCCATTTGCTAGTATCTGCAGTCTACAAATTCTCAATTTGTTTTCCCAATCTGAATTCCATAATCCCAATATCATTTTTAACACTCTTTATGTTTACATGTCAAGGCTTGTTTCAGCATTGCAATCTTCACTAGACCAGAACTCTTTGATCCCTAACCTGATCAGTTTCTTCTAGCATAATCACACCTATATAATATGCTAGTTATCTAATTGCACCAAAGGGCATGGCTACAATTTACTAGCATTGAATTGACAGCTATTTTCACATGACCACAATTCCAGCCAATTCAAATCATTCTGCAAGTCAGCAACATTAATGATTACTCTGCCTATCTTGTGTTAAATCTTTCCCAACATCATCAATGTATAGATTAAATAACAATGGACCAAGGACTGATTCTTGTGGCACACCATTGGCTACCTTAAATTGTACTCACAGTCCTCCACATATCACTTTTTGATATGTGGAGGACTATGAGTCAGCCATCTTATTTTAAAATATATTATATAAATTTTATAATCCAATCCCATATTCTCTAATTTATGCAAGTCTTCCATGCTGTATTTTGTCAAAAGCCTTAGCAAAGTCCAGAAGTATCATGGTGTATACCTTCTCCTTTCTAACAGAATTGTAACATAAGTATAGAATTAACAGGTTGTTCAAACATGACCTTCCTTTAGTAAACACATGTTGGTCATTGCAAAGTACAGCTTTTCTTTCAATCCATTTCTGTATATTAGCCTTAACAAACTTTTCCAAAATATTCACCACCACTCAAGAGATACTGACAAGGTGATTGTTGGATACATCAGTCTTTGCAGGACTTTTGTGCAACAGGATTTTGATACATTCTTTCCACTCATGTGGAATATTTCCTATTCAGACTAATTTTATAGTCTGGTCAAAGGAATAGCCAGTTCAGCTGAACATTCTTTTAGCATCCATGCTGATATTCCATCAGTTGCTACTGCCTGATTCTTATTCAATTTGTGCAACAGCTCTAGTACTTCCTCTTCGTACACTTGAGTTTCTTCATCCAATAGACAATAGATTAGAGGTCAATGTTGCGTTCACCAGGTTGACAGCTTTTAGTAAAATACTCACTCATTAGATGAACAATCTCTTCTGCATCTGTCACCCACATACCATCTGCATTTAGAAGGTATTCTTTCACATTTATTCTATCTTTTACTTGCAGCATAAAGATAGAATTCTTTTGGATTGTCTTTAGCTTACAGACTTTATTTCTTTTCATACTCAGACTTAGCTTTCCATACAACAATTGTAACTCTTCTGGCCTGCCCCTTATAATTTTCATAACTCACATCATCCTTATGCACTTGGTATTCCTTCCACATCTTTTTCTTATGAATCTCTTACTTAGTAAGATTACACATAAATTTATACTACCCTATTTATTCTTTGAACTCTAGGGATTTATTTAAGTATTTTTTAAATGTTCCCCATGCACTGTCAGTATCCTTCCAATCCAACAACCGATACCATGGCACAGACCCTAGGATGCTCCTCAGATGGTCATAATTTCCTGCTTTGTAGTTCTGCATGCATGTAGTCTTTTCTGAATGAAACAGTCATAAATTTCTGCTATTCAAATAATTACCACACGATTACTGTCATCGACCAGGGGCAAAATAGTTATGTCTAACTGAAACTCTTGCTGAAACTATAATCAGATCTAGCACTCTTTGACCTCAAGTTCCTTTTGTCACATGCAACTTGAGGAAGTTGGTTGGCAATAGCTCAATAAATTCAGTTTTATTATTCTCATGAGATTTCACTTAAAGTCTCCATTATCAATATCATTATACCAGTAGCAGCATCCCTCCCCCTTTCTCTGTCTATCCTTCCTAAAAAATACTGGACCCTTTGCCCTCGATACTGGTTAATCTGACTGCCTCCACTAGCCAGTACTCACTAATGCCTACAACCTGAGTCCCAACATATTCTCCAAGGCAACAAACTCTACTCCTAGCCTTCATGTAAAGACATAAGTTACCTGCATACTATTTTGTGTGCTCTTCTCTGTAGTCCATGTGACACAGTTGGACAACTTGCAGATCTCTGTTCTAGTGCCTTACTTATGCAGACATCCTTGCACATGCTTGATAAGTTTGCACCAGAAGAACACAAAATTATTCTCACCTCAATTATTTTCATCAGTAACATAGTTACATAACATTGTTGCTCTGACACACAGATTCTCACCACTACTCCCATCATAATTAGTTTCCTATTCAATAAAAAATTTCAAGAAAAATGAAACAGTTCAAAAACAAGAACAAAATCTTGGAGCCTCAGTGGCAAACTCTGAAGAAAACATACTAAAAGCTCCTAGTAAATAAGTTGGCATATGTCCCAAAAGAATGCAGAGAAAAATGTAAACAAGCTAACCTATGAGTGAAAGCAGTAAACAAAAGTTATGGGAAGACTGCTGAAAGAATATGGAAGTTAAACATGACGGTGGCAAAATGTTCTGGAGGCTAGTAAAAAAAAAGCTTAGAAATGGGTGAAAGAGTACTGTAAAAAGAATCAAAGATGATATGAAAACTGAAGATAAGGATATGCAATATTCAAAACGATGTAATTATATGTGGTAAATAGAACATTATACAGAGCAATATAGTCTGTATTTAAGTCATAAATTAACTTGGAAGAAGTAGTGGTGTGTAAAGAAGGCTCCTGTTTCAGATAAGTTTTTTGGAATAATTAATTGTAAATAATTACTAAATAACTTAAGGAATTCACAACATATACTGGAATATAAATTAACTTTAATATATACTTCCTATATTTCGGCAACGTCACGTTGCCATCTTCATGGAAACATAAGATTAAGGCACGTGCATGCAGGCACTAAAACAGTGAATGAGGACTTCTCATACACTTTGGCAGATAAAGAATTTGAGAAAGAAATTATGATCCAGATTGAACGGGGTATCTGCCACCTTCCAACACCACATCGCCAACAATATTAGACTGGATGTAGCCTGTGTTCTTACCAAAGCAAGACCACCAAAAACCGACATATCCAATAGTGAATATAAGGAAATGAAGGAAGACAAAGAAATATAATCACCAAAGCAGATAAGGGGAACGCCATCATGGTGCTCAACCATACTGACTACACAGGTAAGTTAATGCTTTATTATTAGATTGGGCTACTTACTTCCCCATTGAATACAATCCCACCAACTCACAAATTAGAAAATTCCATAGGCTCTTTAAGAAGGTCACTTCTTGGCCTGTGGAAGTTACTAACAAATTAAAACCTTTTAACTCTAGACGCCCACCCCTTGTATATATGGGCTCCTAAAAATACATAAACAAAATGTACCATTACATCCCATAGTGGATGGCATTGATTCCCCCCAAGTACAAATTAGCCAAACATTTAGCCAAAGCGCTCATACATTATACTGGCAACATACCATCACACATAAAAAAAACTCAGCCGACTTCAAAGTCAGTGTAGAAAACCTTACACTCCAACATACTGATCAGTTTTGACGTCTCCTCCTCATTCACAAATGTCCCACTCAAGGAAACATTAGAGCTCATCCAAGCCAAATTTCCTCCCGATATCTCAGCCCTATTTCAGTTCACAATGAACTCAGGCTATTTCGTTTGGCAGGGAAAATTCTACAAGCAGATAGACTGGACAGCCATGGGTTCACCACTCTCCCCACCCTTGGCCAACTTCTTTATGGAGACTTTTGAAGAGAAAGCCTTAAACTCTGTCCCACAAAAACCTACCATATGGCTTCGCTACATTGATAATGTGTTCGCTATTTGGCCACATGGCTCTGATACACTCCTCTTCTTCTTAATGCACTTAAGCAAATCAAGTTCACCCTGGAAAAAGAGGAAAACAACAGCCTCCCTTTCCTAGACACAGTCACCTGCCAGTCTGATGGAACCTTGGTTTTCTCAGTTTATAGAAAACCCACCCATACAGGCAGGTACATTCACCAACAATTCCCTAACCACTGAACTAAATCACATCTTTAACACTTTCTCAGCCAATGGCTACAACCCCCAAAAAATACTAAAACCAGTAAACCAGAGCTCCCCCCCCCCTTCACAAAAAAGATTACTCTAAATCCATCACCATTCCCTACATCCGGGGCACCTCAGAAAAAATTACCAAAATCCTGATAAACATGACCTGACCGCTTGTTACAGACCATATAGAAAATTGGCATCCCTTATCCACTCCACTAAAGACCAACCACCTCTCCTAGACCTACCTGGTGTATACCAGGTCCCTTTCAGCTATAAGCTGTCCTACTTTGGCCAAACAGGCAGGACAGCGAATATCAGAATTTCGGAACACAAGGACTACATCTGGTTTCACCAAGCCACTCTGGGCTTGCAGACCATGTTCTGGATACACGCCACAGAATATGGTGGAAGAAAACCACACTAATACACCGCAGCAAGTATAAATTTGAAAGACTATTCATAGAATCAGCCTCAACCCTAAGAAACATGCCAAACCTCAACAAATTTGGATGCATGAGACTGCCCCAAATTTAGGAGACGTACATCTTGAGAACTTCAGCCCAACGGCCAAGAATATCTAATATAGCCCGCTAGGAGGCACCATCAGGACGTTAGGAAAAACAGTAGTTTCCTCGCTTTGACCTCATTTGCTGTTTTTAGGCCTGCATGCAAGTGTCTTAATCTTATGTTCCCATGAAGATGGCAATGTGACGTTGCCAAAATATAGGAAGTATATATTAAAGTTAATTTAATTTATATTCCAGTATACGTTGTGAATTCCTTAAGTTATTTAGTAATCATGTGCAACCAACGTATAAGCCTTTTTACGAGAATTAATTGTAAATAAGTGTTTATGGGCAAGATTTACTGTAAAAGTTGTGTACTTGGAGTGTTTTTGGTGTGCAGGCTTGTTTGTCTAAGTTTGTTCACGGAATTATTAAACGTAGAGCTTAGTATAGTAACCAGTGAAGGAAAGATGATGGTGGCTTTGTCTTTGTAGGAATTTAATTTTGATTTCAGTTATTTTGTGAATTGTCAGGTGTGCTATATACATTCGTTAGATTATGGATATTTAAGGTGGATGAATGGAAGAAGGGTGTGTGGGAAGTGTGAGCTGAATGAGGACTTGATGAGTGGTAACGTTTTGATAACCAAAAGTGTTAGTAGCAAGAATGCCATGAAGAGGATGAATGCTCATCTGATAGAAAAAGAGGGATGGTGTAAAAGAGAATCAAAAAATTAGTAAAAAAGTTTTGAAAAAGCGAACGAGTGATCTGATAAACTTAACAATCGCCGGTAAGAAAGATGAAAGCAATACGAATGTAGTGGAAGTTGAAAAACAGAGTGCAATTAAAAGTTAGGTGGCAAGCAGCACTGACTGCAAACAAGCATATATGGCTGGCAAAAAAACTGAATGAATGAGAGCAAAAATGTGATACAAGATTTGAAAGTTGAGTTGGTTAAGATGAGGCAAGAGATGAAACAGGTGTGGAGTGATGTTAAAAGAATTCGAGATGTGTGTGTGGAAGAGTGAAAATGATGAAAACGAATAACATCAGTATGAAAGACCTGCGAGGGGTGTTGTATAGGGATTCAATTACTAGAGATGTGGTGGGAGAGGATGCACAAGGTTTGTTTTCCTGGAGGTAGAATGAATAGAGTGATTGAGGCATTGGATATGAGAAGCGAGTGAGCAAAAGAGTTGGTAATAGGGACAAATGACTTGAAACAAAGAACATGTCTGATTGGATATTAGGAGGTTGTTGAGATGGATAATAGTGTGATAGGAAAAATAGATAGTGTGTTGCCCAGGTATGAAAATGATGAAATGAAGAGGAGAACGAAGATTGTGAATGATATGTTAGTGGAAATGTGTGAGGAGAAAGGAGTGCAGTTTATTAATGTATGGAATGAGCTTGAAGAACAAATTGAACTGTATAAGAGTGATGGACTGCATTTGAATGGTTTTGGTGTGGGTCACTTGGAGAGCTGCTGCTGGAAGGTAGAGAAATTAGTGCAGAGAATGAATCTGATCAAATAAGAAGCAGAAAAGTAAGATAGGAGGGATTGAAGTGGTGGTTAAGAATGAAGAAGTGAGCAGCATGAATATAGGGAACGAGAGAACAAGTGTGCATGATAAACAGGGAAACAAGGAGGCTCAGGGTGGACAAGGGAACATTTACCTACACACGCATTCACATCCTCTTGGATGTGAATGCATGTGTAGACAAAAAGGGAAGGGGATGACCTGGGATCAAGGGAAAACAGTTTTAATTAAGAGAGATAGGTTCTGGGATTTCTTAGTAATATAGGAATTGGTTAATGGGTGATGCTGATTACCTAAAACTCCTTATGTGATAATCATCATTTTACCTTATCATGGGAATGAAAACTAAGGTGAAGAAATAGCACCAGAAGGTGGAATTTTGATATAGCTGACTTGGAGAATACAATAAGATACACAGACAGTACAATGCACAGTGTAATAAGGCTGCTGCTGTAACTGCATGATTTATGAATAAGAGCATTACTACACTTGACTGGTCCCACAGAGTCCTGATCTCAACCCTATTGAATCTGTAGGATGAACCGAAGGGTAGGGAGGGGGTCAAGGGATATCTGCCCCACAACAGTGCAAAACCTCATTAGATGCCTACAGGAAGAATGGTCCAAAATTTCCATTGATTGCTATCATATGCTTGTGGAAAGTATGCCCCATAGGCCCCACTGCAGTCATCTCAGTGAGGTCCTACATCTTATTAAGGTAGGTGACATGGCTGTTTGTTCCTAACACTATGATGTCCATTGACTTCTTTCCAAGCAGTATATATATAACCTAAAATAATTTTGAGATTTTCCATATTACTGTGACAGTTCATGAATAGATTTTACGAATAAAATCCTACCAAAAAAAAAAAAAAATTGTAACTAACATACTGTATAAACTTTGCGAAAATCCACTTTTCTGATGCAGAAAGCGAGTTCCTACATTCAGTGCAACGTGAAAAACACTACCTGGAGTGAATATGTTGAGTAAATGAGCAATAACAGCATCACCATTTCTTCTGCTACTGTAAGACACACTCACCTTCAACTGTACAACTTATGTGTGTGTGTATATAAATATATAAGCAGTAGATTGTTTCTAATTCTTTCTCGAAATAGAAATTTAATTATCAATCTCATATTCTAAATTTTCTAGTAAGCAATAACGTAATACTTCTTTTTTTTTCTTATTTGATGAAAAAAAACACTAATTCCCAAACAAACATGTACCATGAAATCGAAAATATCTTCGTCAAGCCATGATTCTGAAACCTTTAGAATACATAGCTTAATTTTTCCAGTTAATAACTGAAATTACAAAAACTTATTCTTTAAGCTTTTGTAATTTAATTAGCATTAGTATATAAAAATGATCGTTAAAGATTGGTACTATCAACGTAAGAAGCCTGAATGGCAAAGAAATGGAGCTAGCTGAGGAATTAGATAAGTACCAGATCGACATAATAGGGGTGGCTGAAACAAAAAAAGACCAAAACTGGTGAGATCTTTCTGAGCAATAAATACAAAATGTTATATTCAGGCAATGACAATTAAGGAAAAGAAGGAGTAGCCATAGTATTCAAAACAAAATATGAGGCTAATCTTCTTGAATGGCAGTCAGTCTCAAGTAGAGTAATATGGGCAAATATGAGAATGGGGAACTGGACAATGAGACTTATTTGTGCCTATGGTCCCACAGAAGGTTCTACTAAGGTAGAAGTGGAGGAATTTTTTTGAGGCTTTAGAAAAAGCAACTGACACAATGAAAAAGGAAAAGTTGGTCCTTGTTGGGGATTCTAAATAACAGAGTAGGAAATGATTGTGAGACATACAAAAATATTTTGGGAAAATTTGGAGAAAAGAGCAAAGCTAATAATAATGGCAAATATCTGTTGGATTTCTGCTCAGGACATGGACTAGTTATTACTAACACCATGTTCCAACATAAAAATGTGCACAAATTCACATGGAGAGAAGAGGCTAGGAATAAGAAAAGTCTCATCGACTATGTTATTGTTGATAGTGATGTTTTCTCCCTAGTGCAGGACACCAGAGTGCACAGAGGATTTGAAATTGGAAGTGATCACTATTTAGTCTTGAGCAGGATAAAATTGAATTTCATATTGAAAAGAATAACATGTAAGAAAGTTTTAAAGCGAATAAAATTTGAGCAGCCTCTCAGATGTGAACTGTAGACTAAAATACAGAAAAATTATTGAAAAGAAAATGAAAGATTTTGAGAACAGGAATCAAACCTTGGAGATTCAGTGACAAACTCTGAAGAAAACATTGATTGATTCTGCCAGAGAGTCATGTGGTGAGGTTGTGTGCAAGGATAAAAAAAAATCAGAACTCCCTGGTGGACACAGGAAGTTAAAGAGGCAGTGAAGGAAAAGAAGAAAGCATATCAAAAGTTCCTGGCAAATAAGTCAGCTTTGTCTCTTACAGAATACAGAGACAAATGTGAGAAAGCGAAATACTGTGTAAAACTAGCTAAACAAAAGTCATGGGAGGACTTTGGCAAGAATATAGAAAATAAATATCAAGAAGGTGGCAAAATATTCTGGAAGTTGTTGAAGAAGCTTAGGAATGGAGGAAAGAGTGCTGTAAAAGGAGTTAGAGATGATAAAGGTGACATGAAAACAGGAGAAAAAGATATCCTTGAAGTATGGAGTAATTACTTTGAAAAACTGGTAAATGAAACAAGCAGTAATGACAGCACAGTGATAAAAAAAACGCTGACCAGGCATGCAGTCAGGAATACATATCCATATTTGAAGTAGAAAAAGCCATCAAAGGCTTGAAATGTGGAAAGGCAGCAGGAGTAGATGATATTCGACCAGAAATGCTGAAGTATCGTGGTATAAAAGTCTTACAGTGGCTGCATTGTAAAAGCCTGGACAGAGGGATGAATTCCCGATTATTGGAGTAGAGCTCTCATAGTAACCATATATAAAAAGAGAAATAAAACTGAATGTGAGAATTACAGAGGTATTTCCCTACTGAGTGTTCCTGACAAGATCTATGCAAGTATACTTGAGAAACGGTTGAGAAGAATTGTGTAAGAAAAGCTTGGTGAAGAACAAGCTGGATTCAGGCCAAATAGAAGCTGTCAGGATCAGATCTTCACTTTATGACAAATAGTCGAGAAAGCATGGGAATATAACAAAGATCTGTATTTAAGTTTTGTCGATTTGGAAAAGGCATATGACAAGGTGCCAAGAGAGAAGCTATTCAATACGCTGCAGTTATATGGTGTCAATGGGGCATTATATCAAGCAATACTTAGTCTTTATTTGAGTTGTAAGTCAGCAGTTAGAATTGAAGGAAGTACAGGAAGATGGTTTAATGTTAAATCTGGTGTGAGACAAGGATGTACATTATCCCCTCTGTTATTCATTATCTATATGGATCACATTATGAAGGAAAGTAGTATTAAACCTGATATCAAAATTGGAGATGTTAATGTCAGCTCTTTGCTTCAGATGATGTTATACTTCTAAATAAATCCGCTACCAGTCTGCAAGATTCTCTGACTAAATTGAATAGCTGTTGTTGTAATAGATGTGGTATGAAGGTCAGCAATAAAAAGACAAAGATAATGAAAATAGGCAGAATCATTGAAAATGTCAACTGTGTTGTGAATGGAGAACCTGTGGAACAAGTAAAACATTTCAGCTACTTAGGCATGATTTTTACTGAAGATGGTAAATTAAATATAGAAATAGACAACAGAATCAGCAAAGCTGGTATGGTGGGAAGTCAATTGAATAAATTCATATGGAATAAGAGAGAAATTAGTCGGAACACTAAATTAGCTGTATACAAGACAGTGTTCAAACCAGTTTTAACTTATGGATCTGAGAGCTGGGTCAGAAGTAAAACACTTGACCAAAGACTAGAGACCGCAGATATGAGAGTCCTGAGAAAGATTAGAGGCGTGAACAGGTGGCATCAATGGCAATATCATATTAAAAATGAGGATATTAGGAAAGAACTTGACATTGTCAGCATCCAGGAATGCGTTAGCAGAGCTAATCTCAGGTGGTATGGTCACTTAAATAGAATGGGAGAGGAAAGATTAGCAAAGCAAGTGTTCTCTGCCAGGTTGGCAGCAAAACAACCCAGAGGAAGACCAAGATATAGGTGGATTGATACAGTAGAAAGTGCCTTAGACAATAGAAATATAAGATCTGATAATGTTGGAGTCTTGACAAGTAACAGACTGATTTAGAGGAAAATTGTAGATAGGAAGTTAGTAATGATATAATTTTTTCATGTAGTACTGTCATATCCTGTACACCCCTTGAGGGTGCATGGCAGGAATTTGATGATGATGATATAAAAATACAATATCATAATGCTGATACTCCCCCCTTCCTTTCATTTGAACACTCATTCCCTTTCTCCTGCAGTCATTACTCAAAATACTCTTCATCCTCATTTCCAGCCAAATGTAAATTTTTATTTTGGTTTCATTTCTGAATCTTTTTAAAAAGTTATCTTAAAAACATTAATGCTACCTTAAGTGTAATCAATTACTCTATTAGCAAACACCTTCTATAATAAACTTGCTCACTATAACAAAGAGTTGAAAATTCCTGACAGATTATGCTAAGCAAAATTCACTTGGAGCAAACTATCATTTATAGAAACCACTCCTCTGGTCCTATGTGTAAGAAGTGTTTATATGTAAAAAAAAATTATAATGATACCCTTGAGGATATCATGAAATAATAATGTGCATATTCAGTAAAGTTGATCAACTGATTAAATTTGCTTAAATTTAAGAAAATTTAAAAAAAGCATTTTCTTAAATCAGGCCATGAGCAATCTTTTTAATGAAACAAATTATATTTGTTCAAGATTTTTAAAAATGCCTAGCATTTTTAAATAATATTAATTTTATTAATATTTTAATTCCATATACATAAGGGCTGTAGAGAATTCTTATAGTAATAGCACTCCAGATTGATTTTTAAGTTGGAAGAGAGATGATGATTCCGACATTTCATCCAAATAAGCTAAAACTAAGAGTACTGTTAGTTTAAAAGAATGGCAAAGGATGTATGTAATAATAACCTATCAATATACTTACTGGTGCTCGGATTTGCTCCATAGAATTTCTTTCCCTTAATGTAGCAGTATAGGGTTCTTTAAGAGTATCAAAATCTATTGTGATACCAAATGGGATTGCAATTTCATCAGTGCGAGTGTATCTTCGTCCAATAGATCCACTACTATCATCAACTTTGTGAGATATATCATGTTTTGTCAAATCTTGTGCTAGGAAAACAGAGTATATAAATATAGAAACACAAAAAAAATCTGAACAAACTATATTTAGAAGACAAAATAAATGAACAAAATGCATTCTTGCACACGAATAATAAATACACAGGATGAAAAAAAAAGACTAATAAATCATTATTTAATATCAACAGGCTCTTTCTTCTCTTTTACCATTTGCTGTTGACATGTCATAGTTGTGATTATACATTGGTTTCCATAAATTAAGGAACAAAGAGAAAAATTGTGATAACCTGGGGGGGGGGGGACAGTGTAAGAAACTGGGTATGTTAAGTAAAAAGTGATGCTGAGTCTGGTTATCATATACAAATATATGGTGCTGTCAGTGATATATGGAAATGAGCCAAGGACATAAAAGTGGTCATTTTGGAGTGGTTTTCCATTTCATGTCTGGAGTGAGAACAAGTTTGTCTACATGTGGATGTGATAGGAGAGACAGTAATCTTACAAGGCAATAATGCTTGGATATGACTGAAAGACATCATTCAACCAATGAATTCAGGTGATGAGTCATCGTAAGACTAAATGCCAGCCAAAGTCAGGCAGAAGTAGCCAGATGATTTCACAGACTGTGGATCTAATTTCAACAGTCACAAGAGATACAGTGAAAGAAGACCATGAACCACATTGTAGTGGCTGACTGATATATCCAATTATCTGCTTCTCAAAATAGGAGTGCTACCTGAAATCAACATTCACAAAAGATGCAGTGAAAGAAGACCATGAGCCACAACTGCAGTGGCTGACTGGTATCTCCAATTATCTGCTTCTCGAAAGTTTGCTGCCCCAAATCAGCTACAATCTGCCCTTGTATCAGTTACAGGAACACTGGTATTTGCTTCAATTGTATGCAGAAGGATTCACGAAGATGATCTCTATGCTAGGTGACAGGTAGTCTGCATGCTCCTATCCCACACGCACCACGGAAGAAAACATTTGAAATGGGTCATGCTCCATATCAACTGGACCCAAGACCAATGAAGGTTGATATTATTCACAGATGAGTCCCAATTTGTTCTACAAAGTGACACCAGACGTGCTCTGATCTGGAGGGAGCCAGGGACATGCTATCATCCCTCAAATATCTGTGAAAGGGACATTTATAGTGGATGCAGTTATGGTAGTTTGGGGGTGTGAATCACTGGGTTAGTCCCCCTGACCTGTATGTGCTTCCAAGTAGAAGCATGAGTACTGTAACTTATCAGATGAAATCTTAGACTTCTATGTTTGTCTACATGTGGATGTGATAGGAGAGACAGTAATCTTACAAGGCAATAATGCTTGTCCTCAATGAGCAAAGCTTGTGGATCAATATCTTCAAGAAGAGACTATTGTATATATGGACTGGCCATTCCACTGTCATCCTATTGAGCATGTCTCGGCATGCTCAATACTCTGCAGGAGAAATGGTCGTTATTACCAACTATGCTCCTGGACCTGGACACCATTGTTAGCATTGTATTGCTGTGAGGGATACATTCCTTATTGAGGCACTTTGACCATTGTCTTCATGCACTCATTTGTTACTGAATTAAACTGTTTATTTTTCATTTTTACGGGTATTTCTTTCACATCTCATATTATACTGCTTTTCAACAAATTGCATAAAAATTCATCATACAGTTTTTTGTGATATCATGTTTTTCTCTTTGTTCCTTAATTTATGGAAACCAATGTCAATTTGCCAGTTACCATGTGTATGTGAGATTGATATTAAATAATGACTTATCATTTTTCTTGAAAAGTGTAAGCTGCAGTCATTGGGAAAACTATAATAAGGACTGTTCCAAAAAACGAACAGATGGAATTTAAAGAGGAGATTGAGAATTCAGTTGAGACTGAAGCTGGACTATGTACGAATGTTGATCAGCAGCTGCTCATGTTTTTACATTCTTAGAGGAAAGTGAAGGAATGATGGCAACCAATTTGAATGAACAGTACCCATTAAACTACAGGATATAAGGAAGAAAATGAACCATGAACAAGTGACTGGAGCGAGTTTGTGAACGAGAAGGTCATTTATTAAGCAGATAATGCTCTTCAAGCAGCATCAAAAGCAATGACATGTTTCTCCAAACCTTTCCACGACTTGTATCCAAATGGTAGTAAAACTTGGCTAGGAAATTTGTTGTAGAATGAGTGTGGCAAAACACATATGATGACTAATTAACAGTTTAGCCAACGTGTTTTGCTACCCTCATCTTTCTGATTTTAAAGGATGGACTATATATAAGCTTGTTTCTATGCTGTCAGCACAGTTATAATCTGGAACTAGAGACTTGTTGGTATTGAAGCTATTAATGATTCTTTTGGGGTTTTCCTGGCAGAAGATCAGAGGACATGGTGGAAGGTATTGATTTGGTTATCTAACAGTTGGAGAAGACTGGTGCTGGGACCAACCTTATCTTTGGATAATGCTATAGAGTATCATCTATATATGAGAAGGGGGGGGGGGGGGAGCTTAGAAAGTGGAAGCCACAAGCCTTGGTGAGGGGACAAGAAAGGATGCCATTTTAGCAGGAGGGAAGTTTTCTGCATTTGGCTTTTCAAGTAATTTTTTTTAACTTATGCCGCTTGAAAAATGCTGAATCTTTATCTTGATCTATCTTGTTACACTTGTTGAAGAACAAGGCTTGGATGGTGATTGGTGAAAATTTAGATGAAGACCCAGGTCATCATCCCAGCAAAAATAACTTATTATTTACTTATTCACAGCAGGTGTTTGGATTGAGAGACTAGAAATAGTAATTAGACCATGAAAAGCAGGAGTAGAAATGACTTAAGTCATCTCATTTATATTGCTATGTGCTAGCACAAGATTCAGAACAACTAGACAAAGAATAAAAAGGAAATATGAACAAAATTATGGACATTATTAAAAGTAAAGCTGCCAATCTAAGATCAGTACATTTAAGAAGGCCATGGAAGGAGTACTATTAAGAAAAGGTCCATTTGTGTTGAGTGGAGAGAATCATCTGTTATTTGAGTAGTTAGATGCACAATTTTGGTTGGATCATTATTAAGAGCAAATATTTCACCATTACTTCCTTTTTACAATGCTGGTGAAGCTGGAAGCCAGTAAGAGAAAAATATTTCTCTCTTTGCCGATGATGTAAAGCTAGGCAAAGCAGTCAATTATTTGAATGATCTAAACATATTTTTAAGATCATCCTGTAGGATTAATGGTTATTGTGAGTAGGTCATTTATGGACAAGAGAAAGAGAGTAGTTGATAGGACAGAGCCTTGAGACACTCTAGTGCTGACGGTGAGGCTCAAAGAGAGGGGACTATTTACCATGATGCACAGGTGAGAAAGCTGGCTACTAAATTGCAGAGGTTGGTAGGGAGAACAAAGGATGGCAATTTGTTAAGCAGGCCATAATCCCCCCCCCCCCCACATGCACAGTTGAAAGCTTTGGAAATGTCGAGGATGACAGCACAAGTTTCTCCGATCTTTTCCATGGCATATGTCCAGTGGTTAGTGATGTAAGTTATGAGTCAGCTACGAATCTTGAATGACAGAATCCGTACTGGTTGTTGCTGATTAATTGGTGGGCCTCTAAGTAGAAGAGTTAGCTATTGATGACTTTCTCCATTTTTTGGAGAGGACAGAGGTGATGTCAATTGGTCGGTAGTTTGATCATATATTTCTGTCACCCTTTTTTTGGAATAGGATGAATATAAGATTGCTTCCATTCATTGGGATAAGTACTAGATGTGTATAATAGATTGCAGAGACAATGCAGCAGGTGTTCACTGTAGAGCGCAATGTTTGAGAACAATTGAAGAGATGTCATCATGACCAGAAGACTGTTAGTATCCAAGTTAGGGACCATGCACTAACCGGAAGGAGTAAGAATAGGACGAAGAAATATAAATAATCTTTGTTATGAAGATGATGCAGTATTGATTGCTGAGAGAGAGAGAGAAAGACTTGCAAAAGTTAATAGAGAAATTAAATACAGAGAGTAAAAAAAAAAACAATATCATAAAGGCTATGATAGTAAGCTGAGAAAAATATAAGCTCCAAAGTTATGTACCCTCTTTCTGATCTATCTTGTATGCAGGTTTTAAGCTCCACTGTATCCCATCAGTTTGTTGTGTTGGTTGGAATTACATATATGAATCAACTAATGTTTTGAGGCCAGTACGCTATTTTATGAGAGATGAATAACCTAAGTTCTAGGTGGGAAAATCTTGCCATCTTTGTGTAAGGTTAACTATTCTCACATCCTCAATGGAATTCAAATACCAATCTTGTCCAACTAAAGGACAAATGTTGTGACATTATGACCTTTCCCCACTTCCAATCTTCAAACACACAGTATGATCAAAGATATCTAGAGCCCTTTCAACAATAAAACAATTCTATAGGCTGGCTGCCAGAATAATGTGTATAGAACTGAACCTGACTAGCAAATCAATTAGGAAGTTTCCTGATCAGCTGGTACATAATCCTATTGCCATCTACACTGTCTGATTGTCCACGGAGGAAGACCATATGGGAGGCCTGTCGAGGGCCTTGTTATGGCATGGAAATTTTTCATTGCTCAGTTTCATACTGAGCAAACAAAAATTATCTGGCACCTAAAGACTTGTGAACTTCCATGTCATGACTCATGGCTTACTAGCAGTAAAGCAGAGAACCATCTATTTTAGCACCTTATGAGCTTACCTAAAAAAATAGAATTTTATTCAAGAAGGAAAAAAAATCCATTACTTTTTATTCAAGCAAGTCTATGATAAAAATATTTTTTTAAACCATAAAAAAAAAGCACTATAGGAAACTAAAAAAGTATATTATGATAGATTTGACTCACTTGTAATTTTTTAAAATATATTTTTCTATTCATTATACTTGACAAGAAATTCTAGTTTTCCTTTTCAGTTATACTTAATCCTTAAATAAACAAACCTGATGCTGAAATATTATAAACTATGGAAAAATAACCTCAGTGCCCATTTTCATAATAAAAAAAAGTTTTTTTCAGTGCCTGTTTACATAATAAAAATAAATTATCTCCATGACTAAGCCACATCTATATAGAAAGCAGCTGAGATTCATTATATTGCTATTAAGTATCCTAATTTGGAGATGGCTAATTGGTATCGCCAAATTAGAGCTGGACTGGTTGGCCAAGTGGTAAGAACATCCGCTCTCCAGTCAAAAGGCTGTGGGTTTGAATACGCTGTAAGCATGGATGTTTGTGATTGTCTGTGAAAATACCAGTGGTTTGTGGCAGTAGTGGCACTGGTGTAGGTGTGGTTTGCTATGGTTGGTGGATTCGGACAGTTGTAAAGTAGGTGCTCTCCTTCGATGAGTCTTTGGATCCCGTGGATGTGTCACGTAATAGTAATAATAATGTATCCTCAAATAAAGGGCAAACCATAATATATGGTATTATATGTGTTTTTTAAAGGATTCATTAATAGTTAAATTTATGTTCAGTTTCTGAGAGGAAAATTCCATCCATTTCTGGACTAATTTGCACCTTTAACTGAAAAAAACTTAAAAAAATCCTTTAAAGGAAGAATGCTGTGCATTATAGGATACAAAGGGACAACTTGATGTGAAGTCAACTACTCTCTATATACAAGTAGTGTAATCATGAAGATATTTTATGCCACCTTTTGTCTCTTTATATCAGTGTCAAACAGGAAGAAAACAAGAATATAATCACTTGCTCAAGTACAATATACTTTTCAACCCAGCAGAAAAACTTGCTATAACTATCTCTTTTATTATTATTATGATGAAAATAAGCACTGATTATTTCCATCATGATGATGATGGGAATATATTAACTTTTGTAGGTTAGTAGTATAATCTTATTTCAATTATTAGAGCAATTATGACTAAGAAAACAAAGCTACTTGAATAACTGAGATCATGCTCTTTATTTAGTCATCTAGTCTGATTCTCACACACAAAATTAAAATAATTCTTGTTTTAAATGGAAATTAATTTGGGTACATACATATTTGTCTTACAAATGGAACGAATTCTACATTGCCACTGAGAGGAAGCACAGAACATTTCAAAGGTGCCACAATAGGTGGAAGGGCAAAATACTGGAAGAAAAAGTAATTCATGTAATGACTAACATATATCAAAGTAAACTTTTTCTATTCATTTATTAATTACCCAAATGGCATTATTTCAACAGTATCCAAATGATCTTTCAATTTCAATGGGCACTTCACATCCATATAATTATTAAAGTTTAAACATGTCAAGGCCAGCTAGGTGGTTAATAGAATTAAGTTTAATTCTGTTTCATTTATAAACTTCTCCATAGACATCATAATAATACTTAATTTTCACAAAGAGTAATAAAAGACTAAGGATTTAAGATATGCTGAAAACATAGCATTTTCACTAAAATGATAGCAACAAAACAAACACTTCATGCAGAATTTTTCAAAACAGTAGAATGCAGAACCACTAAATAATTTAAACAATGACAGGAGCGCTCATTATTTCTCTTTCTCACTGTCTCTTTTTTAATTATCAGTAGAACATACTTTTCTGATTACAGAAAATTCTCTAACCTAAGAGTAGTTTCTATATTATGATCATAATCAAAATGAATAATTTTTTCTGGTGCATAAATAAATAAATATTGCAGAAAAATCAAGAACAATGCCTATCATTTGATAAGTTATTTCTTGGTTTTGCATTTTTTTTGTGATAATCAAAATTTGACTTTGTGTTTAGACTTATTTTCTGCTACACAATACACAGCTTGTTAATGGGCTGTTTAAAATGATTCAAATATACAGTAATAAAGTAGAAGGTAGCCTTTGATAGTTCTCCACTGCGAAAACCAGAAGCAAAAAAATCATTTTAATCCCTCCTCTACATTGAAGTCGGTTCTTTTCCCTCTACTTGCAGTTTATAAACATTGCCATATTCTAAATACTTCTTTATGAATCGCAAATTATTTTATGCATCAAAATTTCTCTGAAACTGATTTGGAGAGAAGAACTCTTCCCTTTCGAAATGGCATCATCACTGCATACAGTTGTAACAAGTAGCACCATCATGTAGTCAAAAAATGTGCTCTGTGAAAATTAGTGTTTGTCAATAAGTACACTAATTTTCACAGATTTACCGACCAATGTGGATGAAATAGTGACACCAAATTGCACTTCTTATCCATATTAATTCAATGGGCGTTAGAGCTTCATATCCAGATTTAGCCGAACGTCTATAGACGTCGTGGCCGGTTAAATAGGTATTAAAAGTATAGAAGCAATAATTCCTATTTTAGTGTATTGCAGAATATAGGGCATTACCAAATACAAATTTAATGGTACAGTAATCATTTCTGCATACAAAGAAATTGACTTCGCTTTGAGTTAGCTTCAGCATCTATTAACAATGCATAGTATTCTTCTTAAGAGATATGCCTTCCACCAATAACTCTCATAAATATTATTTATGAGAGTTACTCTCCATAAGATGTTTCAGTCCTTATTAACATTACCATCAGCAAAATGCTAAATCAGCAAACATCTTCAAATTACTTTGCAATATAGAGAAAAACAGTACAACAACATTCCAATCAATTGTAAATCTGGATTTTTTTCTTTGCTTGGTTGGCATTTGGCTGAATGGCAGGCTGTGAGTTTGAATTCCACTGTGAGCATTGGTGTTTGTGAAAGTCTTTAGTGGTAGATGAACTTCATTACCCTATGTAAGACCATTATCCAACTCTTGGGAGGTCTCAAGTGGATTAGAAGAATTGTATATTTGGTCTCCAGATTATGTGAAAAAAAATACAAAAGTAAAAGGGAAAACAATAAAAATCTCTTAGCATGCTCATGGTACTAATATACAATAAGTTTATAACCTTTCATAGGTAGAAGTCTCATAACAATAATAAATTACAACCAAAGCAACTAACGTTATGGGTCAGTACATTATGTCTGTTAAGCATGAGCATGTGTTCTGACTGGTTTGTCTGTTATCTACAAAACAGGTTGGTCCTCTCATCACTTCACATTGCTCTCAATGTACAGATTGCAGTATTGCTATTATTATTCCATATATCTGGGGCATTTCAGAAAAAAATAGCCAGAACTTAGAAGAAATATTCTTGAACTGCTTTCAAACCTCATTTGAAATTGAATGCTTTTATCTTCTCTCTTTAAGATCTACTACTGTCCCTCTCTGTTCCAGGTGTTTACAAGGCTCCTTGTTATATGATGGACAAATTGGAAAATCTGTTAACAATACATCTACCATCATAAATATGGTCAGTCAGGTCTAGCTGACTATGCACAGAATCAAATGGGAAAAAAACTGCTATGCTTCACAGCAGAAAATACAAACTTGAAAGACTTTTTTTAAATCAGCAACAGATTTTAAAAAATTAGCCTAATCTAAATAAACATGGTTGTGTTAAACTTTCCAAGATTTGGGAAACATTAATTCCTAGACATCCTGCCAAAACCATCAAAGGTTAACTACCAGCAACCATAGATCTGCTAGTGGCTAGCTTCCAGATTTTTCAAATTTGTCTTGAAGAACATCAAGAGTGTGATAAATCCCATTTAGCATGTCATGCCTTATCTATTAAGCATAGAATTCATTGGAATAAATGGAAAGTTCTACACAAAGTTATTTTCTTCTGGAAAGATTATATATATATATATATATATAATATAAAAAAAGCTGAGAAGCACACATTCACAACCCTAACTTCAACAAAAAGAATTGCCTTAAACTTCCTCAATTTTGGGAAGTTATTATCCTAAATAATACTTCTCACTTATGTGTTTCACAAAAACTGTAATTAATTATTTAAAATTTTATGTTTTTTTATTCCTTGAACCTTAACAACATAGATGGAGTTATCTTCCCAAAGTTGATAGCACATATAATGTCACATGCTTGCAATCTAATTGTTGTTTGTTTTTGTGTTTATCTCTTCCAGCTGTATTGAAAATGATTATGAAATGTAGCCAAAAATTCAGCAAAAATAAATAAATTTATTTATTCTTTATTTTTGCAGAATTAATGCAACTGGCATCCATATTTATTGTTATTCTAATGAACTTTATCATGAACTGTGCAACCCTTGCCATAGCAAACATGATATCAAATTCACTCACTGAAAAAAAGCCTCAACTAAAAAAAGTATGTGGCTATCACTTACATAGCCACATGTAAAGCAACAAATTACAAGATTTCAAAACAGAAAGGTGAGACTATAACTTGGAGAATTTCCACTTTCCTGTAATCTCTTCATCAGAATTTATTTGCATACAAATCAAAAGAAATTATATGCAACTAAAACTTTACTGATAAAATGAGAAATACTTTTAGAATATCTGCAAATCCCATAAGTATACAGATATTAGAATGGAGAATCTTCTGTTTTAAATAGTTCCTGTTAGAGTCAATGAATTTCTAAAAACTTCTTAATTTAAGCTAAGGAAGTATAGATAACATCAGCTGATATTAGCTTAGTTTTTTTAAATGAAAAAAAAAAAGAAGCTTTGTTCTTTCAATTATGGTAATTAACATTTGCTCTGTGAAATACACACACACACACACACACACACCTAAACCTTACATACAAATAAAACATGTCACTTACAGTACGCAGCTCATCTCCTTCTCTCATTCGGAAATTATGTTCCCATATAGTATACATAATACGTCCAATACCGAAGGATGGTTCTATTACACCTGGAACAAATTCTTCCACTTTTCAGTGAAAGAAGGTAAACAGAGTATATTTAGAGGAATAAAGTTTATATTGAATGATATTTTAATTATATAAAAATAATTTGGATATAATTTTGTTGTCAAGATTTAGAGAATTCAAAAGCAAGAAAGCAAAAGGTAATAAAGAAGTTAAAATTATTGTTTTTAATTAACATCTTAATTTCTCTTTTCTGGTGCAAGAATTCAAAGAAGAATAAGTACAACAACAAAAGAAAACCAGAGAGTATGAACTACAAAACAACTGAAGGATTACAGAAAAAACGAGAGAGAGAGAGAGTTAAAAAAACAGATAATGCAAAAAATGCCTACTGTAAATGATAGTACAGAGGAGGGCGAAGAGAAGTATTTGATAATAGCTTTGTAGTAGGAGATGAAATAATACTGGAATAGTTCAGATTCTTGGAAAATCACAAAAAAGAGCATGAAAAGGGGAAAGGATGATTATACTTTTAAGTAAGAGGTGGATGTAACTACAGAAGTGAAGTGTGGCAAGAAAGTAACATTGAAAATAATATATAAGACTGATTGTCTGATATCGCATGAACAGAGACACAATGGACAATGAGGAAAAGCAGAAGACCATTACGAAAAGCAGCACATGAAAATAAATGTTAAAATGGATGGAAGGAACAGGAGATCCAACAATTAAGTAATAAAACTGTTTTAATAAATATCTGTAAATGAAAAATTACCTTTAACTGCAGTGATCACCTTCAAATTAGTTCCCATTCATAACTAGAAGAATTTTCACTACCCTTACAAAGTTTTAAGAACAACAGAAATCATTTTCCATTAATAATATATAAAAAGGTCTAACATATTTTTGTAGATAACTTCTGTAAATATATCCAGCATTTATTATTATTATTATTATTATGTGACACCTCCAGGGAGTCCAAAGACTCATCGAGGGAAGGCACCTACTCTACACATCTATCTCTGCCATGCAATCCACCAATTAACAAACCGCAACAACACCATCTATTGCCAGCCACAAAAATCCATACCCATGGTGGGATTCGAAACCACAACCTTCTAGCTAAAGAGCAAATATGCTAACCACTTGGCCAACCTCACTGGTAGGCCGAGTGGATACAAAAAAGAAAAATGTACAATACAGCTAACTTCCTGTTGACAATTTTCCTCCAAAAATAGTCTGGTATCTATCAGAATTCCAATACTGTCCAATCTAATAATTCAGTTTCTAACTGAAATATAAGATCTGGCGGCATTGCTAACTGTATCAATCCACCAGAAGACCTAAGATCTAGGTCTTCCTCTGGATCTCTTATCTGCAACACTGGCATTAAACACTTGTTTTGTAACAGGTGTTTAATGCCATATTTTGATTCACCTGATCTGTTTCATTCATATCCTTTATCTTCCATTTTGTTTAAGTAATCATCCCATCTCAGATTAGGTTCTGCTCACTCATTCCTGAATACTAACAATGTCAAATTCCTTCCTAATATCTACATTTTTATATTACTCTGTCATTGATGCCATTTGTTCACACCCATAATTTTTCTCAGAACTTTCCATATCTGTAGTATCCAATTTTTGATCAACTGTTTTATTTTTACCCAGCTCTCAGATCCATAAATTAATAATGGTTTGAACACTTTTTTACATACAGCTAATTTAGTGTTTTGACTCTTTTCTCTCTCTTGTTCCATATAAATGTAAATTACTTTGGTTGACTCTCCACCACACCACACTAGCTTTGCTTATTCTGTTGTCTATTTCCATATATAATTTATCATCTTCAATAAAAATGCACCTAAAACAGTGTTAGTTATAACATGTTCATTATTTTAACGTATTCTTGCAGATTTAGAAGAAAACAGTATGCTTTAACTGTTTTAGCTTGTACTGATTACTGAATGTCATCACTGAAAACTAAAGTGTAAAAGTCTGCACATAAAAAAAAAAAAAATTGCAGCTGATTAGAGTTCTATCTGGCATAATGCCAAAGATAACCAAGGCTGTAAGGTCAGTATATTATGCCTATTAATTTCATGTGCTTTCCTCCAGGCATTCTTTCTCCTCTATGGATTTACATAAAAAAAAGTTTCCAGAAAGGAGAAAGATCCTATTACTTTCATGAGACTTACTGACTTATATTTTCTAGCACTGATGAAATCATAACTTTCCTTTACCAACCAAAGGTTAAATGTCATTTTTATGTGTACTATGGAAGTGCTTCTGCAGTTTGAAAAACCAAAATGCTTCCCGGAAGGTTAAAACATTGGTTAATGACCTCAAGTGGCACACTTAAAATTTTTTTAAGCTATTCAACGGAACAAAAAGTCTTATTTTAATATTTTGGAATGCAACTTTTTCCATTATGTATAGTTTATTTATTTTTTTGCAACTTCAAAATTTTTCCTTAACTAGTTACTCTCTCAAAACTTTTTTTTTTTTTTGGATTTTTTCCATGCACAAAGCTACTCCTGCAAAATATCAGTTTCCAAATCAATTTTAATCTGTCAGCTGCTAAATGGCAATGCTCATTTGGCCCTATGTGCATACATATCTATAAATACACACATACACGCACACAAATTTTGTTGATCACTTAGACAAATACAATATACTATAATAAAAGCAATTTTTATTATTTACTTTTAACATCTAAAGCAGGGATGCACAAACTTGTTAAGGCCAAGGACCGCATAGTTCCACTGTTACTCATGGGAGGGCTGCGAAAAAAAACTTGAAAGTTATCTACCATATATTGTTTATTTTATTTATACCTATCATAATTGTTACAAAAAAGGTAATAAAAAGTAAGTGAATTTAATTTGATGCGTGACATTGCATTGATTTGACAATTGTTTTGATATTTGGTTCGAGTTTTGTAGTAGTCAACCACAAAATTGATTATAATTTTCATCAGTCAAGCAGTTCCTATTTTTCGATTTGTTAATATTCATGACTGAAAAAGTTTGTTCACAAAAAATTTGTTCATAATGCATATGTGCAAGCCAAAGAGGATTGCGCATTTTAATGCATTATCTAGCAACTATTTATAATTGTTTTTTATCGACACAATGATAGAAGTTTAATAAATTGCCTTTGTTAAATTTATTTCGCAGGCTCTCATCGTTTTGAATGTCGATGAGTTCAAGCTGTGCTGATTTGGGAAAAATGGCAAAAGGATTGCTAAATAAATTTCATCAGATTTCAATTTCATCAATTAAATTTAGGAACTGCTCCAATGTTTGTCCACGACTTAGCTACCTCACTTCTGTGTAAAAAATTAAGTCACCATATTCACTTTCAATGTCTTCAAGAAACTTTTTAAACTGTTGGTGATTAAGGCCACGGGATTTTATAAAATTAATCGTTGAAACCACAACTTTCATGACATGTTCAAATCCAAGTTTCTTAGGGCACAAGCTCTCCTGGTGGATTATACAGTGGAATTGTATCAACTCATCGTCGTGCCATCCCAAATGCTGTTTCAATAATGTTACCAATCCAGAATTAGCTCCTATCATGGAAGGAGCTCCGTCAGTCATGAAACCTGATAATTTTGTCAGATCTAAATACGTGCAAATATTAACAACTGGGCTGTGGAAGTAATGTCAGTTGATTCATCAATAGCTAATGAAAAATAGCCAAATTTCTTTGAATAAAATGTTAATTGGTCCTTTACATTTTCTGACATTGCAATAATTCTTCTTTGCACAGTCATCCTGTTTAACTGAATTTTCTCAACATTTTTGACTGATTCAGGACATATTTTTTTAGCAGCTATCTCAATGCAATCTTTAAAGAAATCTCCGTCTGTAAATGGTCGGCACCTTTTTGCTATAAGGCGAGATATTTCAAAACTTATTTCTATTGTGATTTCCGAATCTTGAATAGGTTTTGTAAACATCACTTGCTGACCTGTCAATTCTCGTTTCAAAAATGAAATCATCTGTTTACATAGTTCTTCGGGTAGATTTGAAAATGTAGAATGCAGACTTTCATAGTGTCTCCTTATATTGTATTCTTTTGGTATGGCTACAGCACTTTTGCAAATCAAGCACATGATATTATTAAACGACTGCACAAAACCACATTTTTCGGTCCAGCTATCCTAAAACTGCCGTTTTTCATCCTGTAGTTTGTGTTTCCTACTTGGCCCTGCTTTATCCATTGTAGAATTTATTTTTTACCATTTCCTAGGGGTGATAATTAATTGTAGCAACTGCACCTACAAAAACAAAATACTCATATGACGAATTACATAATTTGTTAACATTATTACTAACCAATTATCGTAAGTAGAAAGGCAATCATGATGTCATAGCTACTTTGCTTTGCACATGTACCATTTTTAAAAATTACCTATCATGTAACTTGTTAAAGTTAAAATAATACATGGTGAGGCAGGCCGTGGTCTGTGCATCCCTAATCTAAAGCATTAAAATATATACTAAGGGTAATTTTAAAAGTTCTGCACAAGTTAATCAACACACTTACAGGTCTTCAGTATAATCTCCATCTTGTGTTATCACTGCTGTCAAAAATTTGGTAAGTCTTGTATTCCCATAAACACACTTTTTATGCGTTTGTTAATGTGGGCCATTTCAACAAAAACCTTGTCAATGGTAGCAAAGTGTTTCCTCAAGTACTTACTTTCAATTTAGGAATTAGAAGTTTGAAGGACTTGTCTGAACTGTATTAGGAAGTATTTGCCATTCATATTTTTCCATAAGATGTGTGATATTCCAAAAGATAGCACAAGGCTGCCTTTTGGTCATTTTATATCTAAATATATCATGTCTAAAGCAATCAAATAACACTTTAAATAATAATAATACACAAAACTAAATAAAACAATACCATGAACAGCTTTCTGACAATGGGCAGAAAACTGTCTTACACATCTGTAAGATGTGTGATATTCCAAAAGATAGTGTAAGGCTGCCTTTTGGTCACTTTATATAGAAATATATCACATCTAAAGTAATTAAATAACACTTTAAATAATAATACAAAAAGAATTAAATACAGTCATACCCCGACTTACGTGAATCCGGAGTTACGCAGTTTCATATATGTACGTATTCCCGTCCCGCTTCACGCCTTACCACTAGTTGTATCTTTCAAGCGCCAGCTGCATTCGCCAGTGTCGCACATGCTGTGAACAAGCACTGACGTGTTTCGTGCGGTCTCCATTCATACACAATTTTTATAGTTTACAAACCTTGCGATTGTTTAATGTTATGTTCTTGATAAAAAATTTTATTACAAAAAATAATAAAGTCGTCCAAAAGAAGCAAGTCCGATTCTTCTACAGCTAGCAAGAAAAGAAAAACATTGACTTTGGAAACAAAACTCAACATCATTAAGGATTTTGAAGGCGGAATGAAAATTTGTGAGCTAGCTAAGAAGTTTCATCTACAGGAATCCACAGTAAGAACAATCATAAAAGAAAGGTTTACAGATTTTGGAGGACATAGATTCTAACGAGGAATGAATTGTAGCCACAAGGTAAGGAATAAAAAAATCATTAGCTTGCTATGAAGAAATTTTGCATGACAAGAAAAAGACGTTATGCCATCAGACGAATCTATTAGATTTTATGAAACCATTGATATCGAAATAACTTTTTTTTTTTTTATGTACGAAAAACTACAATTATGATTATATTTCTTAAAAAATATAGGTGTTTTTGTAAACCTTTGGTCCCAATTACCTAATATTTTATATGTTCGTATGCAAAATTATACCCGATTTATGCAGATTCGACTTACGTGTGCTTTTTGTTGGTCCCACCTACTGCATGACTTCGGGGTATGACTGTATTAAAAAAAAAAAAAAAAAAAAAGAATAATAATAAAAAAATACCATGGACAGTTTTCTGACGACGTCTGACTGCCACCATATCCTTGGTAATTTTAAAATTTCCCTCTTCAACAAGTAAGACATACTCCCTAAACAAAGCAGAAAATTAGTTGCATTTAAGGAAACTGTTTTATTAATGCATATTCAATACATATAACAGAAATGCTGACTTGCTGCAAATATTTGAAAGTGTTCACCACCCCCACACACATTTAATGGTTCAGTATTTCATGATTGAAAAACACAAAGACATAATAATTTAGAAAGTTGCACAATATTCTATCTCTGCAATATACTGTCACAGCAAACTTATAGAAACCAAAGGAAGTTAGTTATAGTCCACCATAACTCTGGTTTTGAAAGGTTTGCTATGAATTTCCTTTACCCATCTATATATGTCTTCATATCCGGGAACATAAAGCCAAGATCTATCTTTTCAGTTACTCGATCCTTTGTCATTAATTTTGCATTTCTGCAGCCCCCCCACCAAATTTTGGCAGATCAGGTTAGGCTTTTCCCTTTTCTTTGTGGATCCACGCTATACTTGAAATTTTTCCTGTGTTCATTCTCAGTACATGGATGCTCCACTCCCACCTGGTTCTTTTTATTTCACTGGCAGTTTTTTTGCTTTGTCCATTTTAACTCACCATTGTTATGAATTGCCAAAATATTTTTAACATTTTATGCAAACACTCTGAAAACGAATTTGGCTTCCTGTTTATCAATTTCTGTCTCTGAAAAACAAATATATACAGGGTGTTCGGGATAAATTTGACATATTTATAATTAATTATATTTTTCCGTAAGTTACATGTATTAACACACACTTCTCTTCATTTAAAAGTTTGGACCCTTCTTCATTCATATACAAGATGTCAGAAAGGATGGATAGCTGGAACCCACCTGAATCATGGAAGAGAATAACTTGTATCATGATGATTCGTGCCCGCCATCAAAATAAGGATATTACGACTGCTGCCCAATGCTCCCTGAATACAGTAAAAACAATCAGGCATGAACTAGAGACTTGCAATGGTGACTACGAGGATGTAGCAAGAAGAAAGATCCCTAGCAGACGATCTGATTGCGTTCGTACAGCAGAATTCCTCGCAAATCTGCAGGAACAGGTGTTGAAGAACCCTGGCATTGGAATTCGGGCTTTGTTCATGGAGTTGCTAACTGTAGTCAAGCCCTGGATAACAAGGGTAGGCAATGGTAGGCCGTATGTATGGCAGCAGGATTCGGCCCCTTGCCACACCTCTGGGAAAAGTCAAAAATGGTTGTCTGAAAATTTCTACGACTTCACCAGTCCAAATGTTTGGCCTCCAAACTCCCCAGACCTTAACCCCATGGATTATTTTGTATGGGGCGCAGTTGAAAAAGACACCAATCGCACTTCCAGTAATACAAAAGCCCAGTTAATGGATAAAATTAAAACAGTTTTTGCGGCCCTTCCCAGGGAGACTGTAGCATCAGCTTGTTCGAGGTTCCGAAGCAGAATTGAAGCTGTGATCGATGCTAATGGTGGTTATTTTGAGTAAATCTTGTTGATAGTATTTGTAATTAACTCTGCCTGTAATGTTTTTTTGTCAATTCATTAAATTTAATAGATACAAAGAAGATTTTCTTTTTCCTTACGAAACTGTCAAATTTATCCCGAACACCCTGTATATATATATATATATATATATACCAGCTCTATTTACAAGTTGGCAAAAATCCTAAAGAAATATAAGATTCATACTCTATTCACCCCTTAATAAACCTTTGAAACATAATATCCAGGTGCGTATCATCTTTGGTGTGGCTGTAATTCCTCATATGATGGATAAACTGAGCAATCAACTGAGCTTCATATCAAAGAACATCTCAGAGATATCACCTATGGCAGAACCAGGGATTTTCTCCAGTCATGTTCTCATTCTTCTGATCCCGATGACAATCAATCCACTATACACTCAGTAAACTGTGATAGATCTGAAATCATATATAAATGCTATGATGAACTTGAAAGAAAAATCTTGGAATCAACAGAAATTGCACTAAACCCTGTTCACCTTAATGGCAACTTCAGCTACAACCTTTCTGATTTACTCCTCTGCTATTCAGCTATGGCAGTCATGACACCACATCCTTGTGCATGAGAATGACAATGCAGCTAGTCTGAGAATTCATTAAAATGAGAGCAATTTGATGGTAATTAAAACTATGTTACATGTATGAAAGTAATGTTTTTAATGCACCTCTGATTTTTTTTCACTTTCATGTAATGCACCTGATGGTTGGCCGAGTGGTTAGCATATCTGCTCCTCAGCCAAGAGGTTCAAATCCCACCAAGGGCAGGGATGTTTGTGATTGTTCTTACAACTTTCTGTGGAAGGGGCATCTGCAACCCCAAGACTTTTACTATCAACTGCAGTTGGCACCTGCCAAGGGGACCATAAAACTAGGCATGAAACCAATGGAGTAGTCGTCCAGCAGCATCCAAAAATAAATGTTCTTTTCTGTTTTATCATCTGGCTATATAGTCATATAAGTCATTGTTTGAAACATGTCCAATAACCATGAAGAATATACACGAAGATGGGGAAATATATATTTCCCTATCTATGGAGGGGAAATATATAAATATATAATTTTTTTTTTTTTGATTTGCTTTGCATGAAAGATTGCAATTCTATCGTATGAGTATAAACAGGCTAAGGATTTTTTTTTCATTTTTATAATTTTATATAATTTTTGCATTTAAAATTTTTTTATTTGTTACATAATATGAAACCCCTGCTCTAAAGATTAAACTCAGAACTTTTTCAAGCCATTTAAGACCTCCAAAGAGTGAGAGGTGGTGGCAGTCTCACACAAAGCAATTGAACTCATCTCTCGCTTAAAGTCAATCACAAACATCTAACTAAGCCTATGGCAAGATTTGAACCCCTAAACTGTTGGCTGGAAAGCAGGTGCATTAGTTACTTGGACCAGCAAGGCTGGCAATATAATAACGCCTTCACATTAGTGAAAATCCTTACTTTGGTATTATTATTATTATTATGAAGATATCTGGATGATTTTCATATATTATTCGATCTTCTGAAAGCAGTATTTGCTTTCATCAATCTTTGTGTAACATTCTTAACTTCTGCTATATGTTGGTCAATATTGATTTCTTTCTGAAATTTATTAGTCAATTTAAGGACCTGATTTATGCATATTCAAGTACATGTTTTCAGGCAGTCTTATAATACTTCTGACTTTGCCAGTGTTGAAAATAGAACCATATCATCTGCATAGTCCACATTAACTGTCATTTTATTCCTTTCTTTATACTTGTAATAATTTGCTTAATCTAATCAATGACTATGTAGATCTGGACTAAAAATTAGCTCAGATCTATACAATTTGTCACACACTATCCTTATTTCAAAGCATTTGATGCTATTCAATAAAAGTTTTTACTTTGTACATTTTAATTATTCTCAGAAGTTGTAGCTAAAAAAATTCTAAGAAATTCTTCTAATAATTATCTATAATGTCTATCAATTTAGAAAATTAAAGACAGAAACTTAAACTTATGTGAAATAAATTTATTAGCTGTAAAATTTTTGCCTGAGTATCATAGACATCCTCAGTACAATAATAACAAAAATGGAACACAAATATTATTACAATAAAAGAATCAATTTCAAAAAGCATCATTGCAGAGTCAATAAGACAATAGATGGTCAGTAAAATTTTACAGCTAATAAATTTATTTCAAGAAAGTTTAAGTTTCCATCTTTAATTTTCTATGTCAGAAGCTCTGACATAGAAAATTAAATTTAGTACATCCTGCTGTAGCCCAGATCTACATAGTCATTACATTCTTTCAAGTAAAAAATGTAATGACTATGTAGATCTGGGCTACAGCAGGATGTACTGTACAATTAATGTACAGTACATCCTGCTGTTCTAAACCAACTTATTTAAGCCTTCATATTTATTTTCTTTCATTTTTAATTTTATAACATATAATAGGCTAATTCACCTCTAATTTCATTGAAATTAGATGAAACTGTTATGAAATTGTGAATGCTGATCTTTAATCTCTACTAGTAGCTTATTACAACATTTGCAATAATGACAACTGCCTCATTTCAGTTATGCAACCAGTCTAAAAATTTTTTCTCCTTTGAGTGTAGTTACAGAAATCTCAATAAACTTCAGTTTTTCAGTATCAGTTCAAATGCTGCTACTGTAGGGAGGAATAGATATAAGGCTTTATAATCCTCTTGCCACTTAGGTATTATCTTTGGAAGAGTTATCACAGTGTGTTTGTGAACATCAGCTAATTTATGTAGCATATTTACACAGCACCCTTCCTTGCTTCCAAATTATTTTCAAGGTTTGAGAGTAATTTTTTTTAAAATTACATGCATGCAAGGCTGTAAGCCTATAGTACAATAATTAATAAATAAGAAATAATCTGTAAATCCTGATCGCGAGACCAAACATGGAACTTTTCCAAACCATATTCTTTTACAATTCACAGACACCCCCCCCCCCCCGAAGACATTACATGTTCATTGCAGTGATATTATTCCTATTCAAAAAAGTACATGTTGTACCACTGCATGATGTGGTTGCTATGTTTCCCAATGCTTTTCCTGAATTTTTTAATATTGTTTCAATGTAATGCCACATATGTTGTTATAACCTAGTTATCCCTCAAAATTGGTTAACATCATTTATAGAAGTGTCACCTCATTCTAAATGTTTATCTTGTGCAGTGCAGTTGTGCTCTGTTCAGAGGCACTATGCAAATTATCTCAAGTTTATAAATGAGTAATATGATGATATGGTATGATATGCAAGAATAGTGTATTAATTCCTCCCCAGAGGAAGGAGCTAGTATATTATTGAAGGAAATACAAACTGGGACACTAGATAATAGATAATTTTTACCATCTGATGAAATACCATTACTTACCAACCCTAATGTAGTTACTACTTCAGAGCAAGGTCTCTGATATCTGTCGGCCAACATGCAATGAGGATAACACCTTTCATTGACATACTCTATACAATGCATTTAAATAAGGAGCCAATATCTGTTATATTTGAGAGTACAGCAATAAAATGGTTCTGTACAACCTTGTGGTTGTACAGAGACTAACAATATGGTAATTTGCTAAGAGGGCATCTGAATACAGAATTGTGTAGGGGACACCGTTAAGAATATACATGGATAGGAGATTGTACACCCCCAGTGTGGGAACAAATGTTGAGTCTTTCAACAACACCATGAATGCCCCTACTCTCTAAATTTCCAACACTATCAATCATGAAGGATGCTAACAAAAATTAAAGTTAACACTACAGAAAAATATCCCTCCCCACCCAAAAAAAATTCTACAAATCAATACAAAAACACTTCCACATCTACTTCACTAATAATCATGGTCTTGATTCAGACTTGATGTTCACTTCATTCACGATCCGTTATTTCTCATAGAACCTCAACTAACCCAATTAGATTATGCATGATCCTGTTAATAATACGAGGGCGGTCTGAAAAGTTCTCAGCCTCGACCATAAATGGCAACACTATCGGCAAGATTTTTTTTTTCTAAGTTGGTACATCTGCCATAAGCATGTGAAACTACAAGTCATTCTATCAAGTAGTTTTTTTTTATAAAGCTGTTGGAAGCCAAAGTGTTGTCTGTATCCCTTGAAATGGATAAAATTGAGTATCATGCAGTTATAAAATTCGTTGTAAAAGAAGGTTTAACGCCAAAAGAAATTAATTCGAAGTTCATAGGCACTCTTCTCCTTCGTTTTCGACAATTAAGAAATGGGCTGCCGAGTTTAAACGTGGCTGTACCAGCCTTGAAGATGAGCCATGTGAAGGCCATCCAAAAAGTGTAATAACACCAGAAATCATTGATCAGTGCACAATATGATATTGGATGACCAGCAAGTCAAAGTGCATGAAATTGCTGAGACTATAGGCATTTCAAAAGAACATAGGATACATTCTGCATGAAGAATTGCAAATGAAAAAGTTTTGCGCAAGAATGGGTGCCAAGCTTGTTCACAGCAAATCAAAAACGCACTCACATGAAAATCTTTGAACAGTGCTTGGAGCGTTTTAACAAGAATAAAACTGATTTTGTGCACCAATTTATTGCTATGGATGAGACTTGGATTCACCATTACATACCAGAATCCAAATAGCAGTCAAAACGGTGGACAGAAGCCATTGATTAGTGCCAAAGAAGACAGTCAGTTCCATCAGCAAGAAAGGTCATGGAATTAGTGTTTTGGGATGATAAAGGCATTTTGTTTATTAATTATCTTGAAAAGGGGAATATTATTCCGATCTTTTAACCAAACTAGACGAAAAAATTTGCAAGAAAAGACCCAGTTTGCAGAAAAAAAATCATCTTTCACCAGGACAATGCCCCTCCCCACAAAGGTATCTTGGCAATGGGAAAATTAAGCGATCTGCACTATGAATGTTGGAACATCCACCCTCTTCCCCAAATTTGGCTCCCTCTGACTTCTATCTTTTCCCCAAACTAAAAATCTTCCTTGCTGGTCAGCATTTTTCTTCGAATCAAGAGGTGATTGCAGCCGTAGAGGGGTATTTTGCAGATCTTACTAAGAACCACTACAGGGATGGGATAATGGTATTAGTCTTGAGAGAGATTATGTTGAAAAATAAAAATTATTTTGAAATTATAAATAAATTTTTTTTTCCATTGTTAGGCCAAGAACGTTTCAGGCCACCCTTGTAATTGTGGTATATGTACATTTGTCATATCTGACATTCCACATCAGAGAATACAGAATCCCCTCTTTATGATCTTTGGCTAAATTTCCTTGTCACGTTTTGTTGTTGCTGTAATTCCAATAATTACTCGAATCTCTTAGATTATTTATATTGATTTTCTGCAGCCTAATTACACACACAGTGCACTCATTCTCCTTGGACACTGAAATATGTTCATAATTTAAATAATTTAAAACTGATATTCCTTATATAACTTCAGAGATCATGCAGGAAGGGATGCTTAAGTTGAAATATTCACTATTAGCAATAATCTAAAACAACCTGTCAATCTAGCAACCAGAACAAAAGATAATCCTCAGGTAACACTCATTCTGGTCCTGTTCTTAAACAGCTCTCTTTTTAAATATAACACAGATGTCAGATCTCATCTTGTTAATACCCAACTATGACCTTATTCATGTTTTCTTTTCTACAGATTGACCTTCACCCAGCCAATCTCAGTCCAATGTTCCCTGCCACTTGAATGGTACCAAATGATCTGTGTGATTGCTTTGCTTCTTTTTCATTGTTGTGATTAGTGTATCTTCTTTCAAGATCAAAACATGTGCACTGATCAAATAACTGCAATAATCCTTGCTGGAATGAAGCCCCCCCCCCCTAACAAAATCGCTGACCATTATCTAGGTTCTAGTTTCTTTGAAAAGTGCACTAAAAATTTCCAGGATAGAAATTCAGTGTATCTTAAATGACTCAGGTTCAGTCCCAGCTTCATTCTCAGCCTACGCTAGAACACACACACATCTGTTAAAAAAACACTCTGTACCAAAAGAAGAAAACTTGTTTCCTGTCAAGCCTTCTAGTCTCTAGCAAAGGAGAATGGACTTTTGCCCTTTTACATTACCACTTCTCTTGCATACAAATGTCACCATGATAATCATCCAGAATGTTAAAGAAGAACAATGTCAATAGGATGATCTATTGCCAATGCTCTTCTTCAACTTGTATAAACAACCAAGGAAAATCACCTATTTAGATCACAAACATTCATTCCAACAGTGCAATTTGAACAATGGTCAGCAATGTCTCAACATGATATCTGATTATGCTGTACATTACTACATTGCTATCATAATGTAGTTTCAGTCAATACTGAATAAAGTTTGGTTGACTAAGTTTCAGGCTATTAGTACATCCTTATTTGGTCAGCATCACATCCAAATGGACACTTAGTAAGAGAGTGCACCACAATAATGCAAAGATGTCAGTGGTCAGAATCCCCAGTCAGACTATGTGAAGGTCACCACCTAGTTATTTAGCTTTGAACCTTGAAATGACTCTGTCACAGTAGGAATTGTTAAAATTTCATGCAGTAGTGGCTAAGTTATTTGTGTAATATTCAGCAGAGAATTTCACACCACTGTCATCCAGCAATAAACACAACAGCTTTTCATACAATTGATGGTCAGTGTATATAAGTGTAATATTATCACTCAATTCTAAGTTTTTAATTTCTTTATAGCTTTAAACAAACATAAAAATACACTCATAAAAGATGTTTATTTGTAATTCATTATATAAATCTGTTGGTTTAAGTTTCTTAAACTATGATGAGTGTAACAAAATAGAATTGGGAAACTTAAACAATGTAGATGCATGGAAAAGGATATCATTTTTCATGTACACCTGTGAAAGAGAGAGGTAAATATAATATAATACTATTAGGATCTGAAATAGGTAGGTGTGTGTGTGTGGGTATTGTGAGTAATTATTAAAAACTAAGAAATATTACAAATACAATTTTAGATTCTAATAGCATTATATATTTACCTGGCTCTCTCACTTCTAAACATTAAAGAAGATACCATTTTCCATGTACCTAGATTGTTATTTGTGTTTCTCAATTATATTTTGTTATATTGATGATGGTTTAAGAAACTTAAATGGAAACATTTACATAATTACAGTTAATTAAACATTATTCTACTATGTTCACTGGTATATTCATGTTTCTTTATGGATTCACATTTACCTTTACATTGAAAATTTATAGCTTGTATACTTTCTTCTCTCTTAAACTTAAATGTTGATTTACCAGAAATTATTGTTTCTTTAATTCACACTAAAAGCATAAGGAAATAAGTAATATTTATTTAAAACTTTAAATAAATATTATTACTTATTTCCTTGTGTTTTTCATGTGAATTAAGGAAACCTCTCATGGTACAACCACTCTCAAAGTACAAGAAATGTACTGTACTTGCTAATTAATTCTACTGTTTCTCCATTTAATAGTCTACTGATTAACATTCTATAACCAGAAGCACACTTCATGTAACTCTTATTTTTCTGATTATACTTTTTCAAATTTTAATTTTAATGTATTTCAATGTATTATATTTAAGATATTAAAATGCATTTGTAATGAGTTCAAATTCTAAGAAATTGTATTGGTATTTATGCTGTGTGTTTGTATTTATACCTTCATAATTTTTAGTGTTGGTGTGCAATTGAATAGAGTACAATCATGACTGGAAAAAAGGATCAGAAATGTAAAAAAGTAAAACCATGCATAAACACACCAAAATTGATTGAGATGAAAATAAAAATTATAAACAAGAAAAAAAATAGTCTGATACTTATGTGATAATTATCTTTTAAAAAATTCTGTACTAGGTACATAATATATTCTGCTGCATATTTTAGAAGTTTTCAAAGTTTAATTTTTGTGTCATAGCAGGCATTAAAAACAACTTTATCATTACTTCCTCTTGTTATGTGTGCAACACTTTTGAATGTGACACTTCTGTAGCATAATAATTCCACATTTTAATGCTTTTTTCATGATGAAAATTTCTGGATAACACTAGCCAAGATGCTTTTAAGGTCCATATGAAGGTAGATAAATAACTAGAGGATGGATCCTATGAAGGTAGATAAATAACTAGAGGATGGATCCTCCTTGGATTTTTAAGACCATCATGGTCTTAAAAATCCAAGGAGAAACAGATGATACGTTAAGCTCCTGTTATTCAGGAGCTTTATGAAGAGAAGCAGCAGCCATTCTCCAGTCATCTCTTGATAACTTCATAGTGTTTATACTTTATTATATGACTTTATATTAAATAATTACAAACTAAATTCTAATTTGTGTCCATTCTGTAACTGTAATTTATTTATTTATTTTTTATTTCGTATCTAAACACAAGTAGTACAGTAGTAAGTGGTACAACATGATTTACAACAAATTAGGATACTTTACAATGAGATCAGCTTAGATTTGGTAGGTGAATATGAAAAAAAAAAAAGAAACCATACATAACTTACATATAATAAACATGTTCAGATGTTCCTCCAGTATCTTGCGCAATCAACTGCTCTTTCTATGCAGGATATTAAGTCCTCTTTTGCACAAGGCGATGGAAGAAAGGGACAAGAAAGAAGGTGTTCCATGGACTGGGTTGTCCCACACTCACAATTGTCTGGGTCAGTGAGGTAGCCCCATTTGATGAGGTTTTGTTTGCAGCATCCTGTCATCCACAGTCTGTTTAGGCTTTTCCAAGTATTCCAGTCCAAATGGGCACCACGTGGAAGATGTTCGGCTGTTGGAATACCAGTATTATTTTCAGGATATAGTGCAAGCCATTGTTGAAGTCTTGTCTCTGGGAGGTTTTTAGGAGGTTCAACAGTTGTCAGGAAGCTATGTCGGGATCTTAGTCTTTGGGGCACTGCAGTCTGGCCGAACAGTGGGTGGCATTCATCATTCATTTGTCTGCTTCTTTCATCAGCTGAGAATGCAGATCTCCGAATTGAAGGGGGTGCAATACCAGCCAAAGTATACAGGTCTTTTAGTGGTGTTGGTTTCAGGCATCCTGTAATTAAGCAGCAGCTTTCATTCAATGCTGGATCAAGTTTTTCAGCATGGCAGGATCTGGACCATACTGGGCAGGCATATTCAGCAGAAGAATAGCAAAGGGCCAAGGCAGAAGATCTCAGTGTGCTAGGGTCTGCACCCCATTTGGAGGAGGTAAGCTTCCTTAGTATGCTGTTTCTTGCATTCACTTTTGCCTTTGTTTTTTCTATGTGGGTTTTATATGAGAGGGTGCGATTGAGAGTCACACCGAGGTAGGTTGGTTTCCAGGAATGTTCTCTATTAGAGCCTTCCCAAGAAATCTGTAGCTTCCTGTTGGCTTCAGTATTGTTAAGGTGGAAAAGGCCAGTCAGGGTTTTCAAGGGGGTTTGGTTTTAGTTGATTGCTGGTATAGTATGTGGTTAGACTATTTAAAGCAAGTGATAAGAGTAGTTTCAATGAACTGATGGCAAGGTCATCAGCATAGATAAAATTTTTAGTTCCTGGATAGATGGGGAGATCATTGACGTAGATGTTGAAAAGTAATAGTGACAACATGCTTCCCTGGGGGAGGCCATTTTTTTTGGTAATGCCAGCGGCTCTTCCTACCCCCAAGGTCCGTATAAAAGCGTCCGTTTTCCAAGAGTGATTCGATCAGGAGGACAAGGCGATAGTCTCTAGTTATTCTGTATATTTTATTTCTGAGTGTGAGATGGTTTATGGTATCATATGCTGCAGTTAGGTCTACAAAGACTACTCCTGTGGCTAGTTTTTGCTCATAACCATTTTCTATATATTGAGTGAGGTTGAGAATTTGTGATGTGCAGGATTTGCCTGGTCTAAAGCCAGCCTGCTCAGCAATAAGATGGGGTTCGATTAGGGGTTGTAGCCTATTCAGAATTAATCATTCATAGAGTTTAAAAAGGTTGCTGAGTAGTGATATAGGTCTGTAATTTTTTGCTTCAGTTGGAGTTTTCCCTGGTTTCAGAAAGGCCACCACTTTCTGATAGTTGGTATCCTTAGGGTTCTGAGGCAAGTGTTGTATAGGCTTAATAACCACTCTTTAGTCCTGGTTCCAAAATGTTTAATCTGTTCATTTCAGACATCATCAAAGCCTGCAGATTTTCTAGGTTTTAATAGGTTTATGGCAGCGTTGAGTTCAGTGATGGTGAAATCTGAGTTAATCATATTTTGTTCCTTACTTGGGGTTCTAAGTATCTTATTTTTTGTGTGTTTTTTAGTGAATTTTCCATTCAGCAGCAGCAGCTGGTGAGCAATTTGATTAGCTGTTACCTGCAGATGCTCATATGGCTTAGTGAAATCCTTCCTAATTTTGTTGATAAAGTTCCATGCCTTTCTGCTATTATGGGTCATATCAAAGGCTTCTATTTCTTTTTTCCATGAGGAACGCCTTTCCTCTGCCATCTTGGAGCATAATTTTTCTCCTGCTTGGATAGTCTCTTCTGAGAAGGGGTTGGTGTTGTCAAGTTGTAAGTAATCAGCATACTGGGCTTGTATGTCACTGGAAAGGCCTGGAATGCAGTTTGTGCGGCATCCTCGGGGGATGTGTTTGGTAGAGATTTTCCTCAGTATTTTTATGAATTCTGGATACTCTTGAGGGTTTGGAGGGACTTCTTCTATGGAGTGGTCAAGATCTTTCATGAAACCCTTCCAATTAACTTTTTGGAAATTAAATCGTTGTCTGTAAGGGACAGTGTTAGGCATAATTGCTGGGTTGAACTGAAGCATTACAGGTCTATGTTGAGTATGTGGAATCAGATTTAAAACCTTTTTAACACAGATGTTGGATATTTTTGAGCTAACAAATACGAGGTCAGGGTTATAGCCTCACTTCCATCTACCACTGTTGAAAGACGCAGGGAGTTTTGGATTATGTATCAGGTTTAGAGAAAAGTTTTCAGCCCATTTTTCAACAGGTTCTCCATCTTCGTTGGACTTTGTGTAACCTCCAGTTAACACTATGGCTGTTAAAGTCACCTAATACAACATTAGTCATGTATGCATTATTATTGAGGAGGATGTCAGGGAAGGAGAAAGCCTCTTCTGGTGGTTTATAGACTGAGGTGATTGAGATATTTTTAAATGTGATCGTAATAATCTCAATGTTTCTGTTGTTCATTGAGTCAATGGATGATGGGATCAAGTTCTCTTTTGTAAATATTGCACTTCCATATTTATCGTGGGGTATTTCTTTGATGAGTTTCATGCCATGGATGTAAGGTCTTGCAGCACCTTCTCCTCTGTGAGTTTCTTGCAGGCAGAGCACATCGCAGTCATTATCTCTGCAAATATTTGCAATGAGATCTTGCTTGACACTGGAGGAACCTTCAATATTAAATGATATTATTTTTAGGCTTGGCCCCAGGTAGGATCCTTTAGGGCAGAAATTTGGGAGCATTTTAGTTTGATCACTTGCGTTTGGTTGATAGCAGCTTTAGCTTCCCCTAATGGGTGCTAACAGGGTGCAGGAACGAGAGCCTAGCTGCTGCGCACCCCCTAATAGCATATATTTACCTGGCTCTCTCACATCTAAACATTAAAGAAGATACCATTCACGTAAGGGTTATGTTTTACAAACTTTATGTAAGTCGGGGAGCATCTGCATATATCATCATCATCTTCCTTATACCCTCTTTTACCTTGCGGTGTCGAGGGTCCATTGATCATCGGACCTCACTCCGTTTACAGGATAAGGTGGTCAAGCCCTATGCCCCGGTGTATCCTATGGCCTGTAGTGTTGAGTTCTGAAGGCCAGTTTGCCTGCTTTGCGGGATGAAAAACCCCAGAATAAACTGGGGAAAAAACCCTGCTGTCCACGCCCAAGACTGGCTAACTTGGCTATGGCTGAGGAAGATCCTTCAGCTCCTCACGTCACCGACGGGAATCGAACCTAGGACACTCCTTCCCCAGGCATATGGTTGCGAGGCGCAGAGCCACTAGGCTAACCACGCAGACATATATATATATATATATATATATATATATATATTCATTTTTCTAAATTAACTGACTTAAAACCTGAGAATTATAACACAATGACATTTATTTGAAAAAACGCAACATGTTTCGTCAAGAATGACTTCATCAGGCGATAAGAACATAGAAAGATATTAAAAGACACTGAAATTAACATTGACACACTCTAAAGCTATACAATTATAAAGCCATAATATTCGACTGAAAATTACAGTTATTATGAGCTTGAACTACAGTCCGAGTTAAAGTTCTATTGTTGTACACCTGTGCGTGTGTGGAATCACGCGATCTCCAGTATCTAATAGTAGAGTTGAAAGAGTCAGGCAAATTATAGCTAAGATTGTTATTTATATGAAAAGGGTCCAAGGTGATTTCCTTTGACTCGACAATGCGGTGCTCTACCTCATCATGGCAGATGTGTAGGTTTGAAGTTGATGTCCAATTTATTTCATGTTGGTGGCTTTCGTTGTTCGTGTTTATTGAAAGCAGGACATGGCTTGACAGAGCAGATGCTCTGGTTCTTTTATAAGCAATGTCGCGCTGGTGCTCTTCGAGACGTAGTAAGATAGATTTTTATGTCTGCCCATAGTAAGGCTTTCCGCATTCACAAGTGACCTTGTATACACCTGGGAATTGTAGAAGGTTGTGAGGTTGTTTATAGTTGTTGAAGCTTGATCTTATTTTTGGCATAGTTGAGAAGCACGTTTTTATGTTAAACTTCTTTAGAATTCTACTCAGCTTTTTGGATAGTGTGCTGATATATATGCAAGACAATATGACCTTTGGAGTCGTCCTGTGTCTCTACGTTGCTATGTTGACGGTGGGATAATTGGTTGTTAATATTTTTTAGAGAGTAGCCATTGTTTTTAAAGGTCCATTTAAGATGTCGTAGTTCCTTTTTCAGTTCTTCTTCATCTGACAGTACAGATCTTGCACGATTCGCTAGAGTTGATATAATACCCAACTTTTGCGCTGGATGGTGATGGGATGACGCATGCAAATATCTGTCTGTATGAGTTGGCTTTCTAAATATAGAGACTTTAATTGATTCAGGTGTCTTGGTGAGTTTAACATCTAGGAAACAGATGGAACTATTTCCTTCAATCTCCATAGTCAATTTTATATCTTGATGGCGGTTGTTTAAGTGGTCGAGAAACTTGTGAAGATTCTCAGTACTATGCTCCCATATGAGGAATATATCGTCCACATATCTAAGCCAAATTTTCGGTTTTAAAGTAAAAGAGGAAATTGCTTTTTGTTCAAAGTCCTCTAAAAAAATGTTGGCTAACACAGGAGAGAGGGGGCTTCCCATAGCTAATCCTTTGACCTGTTTGTATAGTTTACCTTCGAATTCAAAATAGCCAGAGTTTACACAGTGAGATAACAGAAAGAACATTTTATTTGAAATCTTGTTTTTTAAAATATGGAGAATGTCCTGTGTCGGAACGTTGGTAAAGAGTGCTACCACGTCAAAGCTCACTATGATGTCAGAAGATTTTAGTTTTAGGTCCTTTATTTTAGAGACAAAATCTGTTGAGTTTTTAATATAAGAAGAAGATTTTCCCCGCAGCTTTTTAACGATGACGCCAAATATTTGGATAACCTGTATGTGGGTGAGTCAATGCTGTCTACTATAGGTCTCAGTGGATAGTTTTCTTTGTGTACCTTCAGGAGACCATATAACCTTGGAATGAGGGGGTGTAAAGAGCGGCTGGAGAGCTGTGTATTCCGTGGAATTTCTGTGGTCTTTTGTAGGAGATTATTGGTTCTATTGTGTATTTCTCTTGTTGGATCTCTCTCAATTTCCGAATAACTATCTGAATCTAACAGTGCTAAGATTTTTTCTTGGTAGTCTATTTTATCTAGAACTAAGTTGCATTCCCCTTATCAGCCTTTAAGATGACAATGTCCTTGTTAATCCGTAGATTTTTAGTTGCAAGTCTCTCACTAGGGGATATATTATCAGAAGGAGGTTTTGCGTTATCAGAAGGAGCTTTTATATATATATATATATATATATATATAGTTAATTAATAACTAAGAAATAATCTGTAAATCTTGCTCTTGAGACCAAACCATACATCTCTGTATATACATACATTGAGAGTATGATTTTATGCATCTCAAAATTACAATTTTTTTTGTATGGGGATGACTTATTTAACATATTCATGAGAACATTTAAATTTACCAATTTTACATTTTCCCCAGAATTTGTATTTCATTTTTTAAATTTAATGAATCATTTCTCAGAATTTATGCTGCAAAACAATGGACTACTTTCCCTGTCAGCTGTCAAAAATGGTTAAGTATAAAAATGCCTATTTTCAATTGGACAGCACATAGCTTTATGTATGCATATGTACCATGCAACTTCACACAGTCCGGCTGTGTGTTACATAATTATAAACACTGACTGATCAGATTAACCTGAAGTTTAATAACTAAATTTTATTGAGGACTAAGTCATGTTCAAACATGCACAGAATCTAAAGGTACTTTAAATTGCAAGTTTTGTTTTATGACAACTAACATTTTTCTCAGATTGCACAACTTGCATTCATTCATTTTCTTGATTTTATATTTAAGGAGATCCTTCAAAAGTGCAGAATAGGTGTTTCACCACCCACACATGCACAGAGCAAAGGTGAGAATTTTTTTTTTCATAAGGAATATCAACCCCATGCATTATAAATTGCTGAAACATGATATAATAATAATAAATAATGATCATCATAATTACCCTTTTTCTTCAAGCTCTTTTTCCAGACCACAAATGGCTTCCTCATCCATAGCATTTATTTCATCTAAAATACGTTTAGCATCCTTTTTAAAAGCTTTTCCAATAACTGGTTTCTGAGGAACACATTCTGTTACTTCAATAGTCTTGTTTTATAGTTAAGAAAATTTACTATACACAAAAAGTGAAGATATCAAAAGACCAGTTTAACATATCTGATATCATTAATAAAGCGATGTTTTCAATATTCTACAGGATAGCAAAGCCAAAGATTCGACATTTCTGCTAAAATGCTGTTATCTTTGTTATATCACAGTGTTTAATCAATATATCAATTTTATCAGTCATTTCCTCACAATGGTTTTTGATGCTTCCAGTCATTTTCTTCTTCACATCTCACCAAATTTGTCTGATTTACCCCCCCCCCCCCCACTGCTCCCAAAGGATTTTATTTTAATTTTTCTAAAATGTTATTATTAAGAAATTGAAAAAAAGCAATAATAATGATCTGGAAGGTACAAATCTCAAACCAAGAATTTTCTCACTCTCTCCTCTCTGTATAAACAAAATTGAAATATTATACTGTTTCTCTGTATAATTCCCTGAATCATTCATTACATCTAGATCAGCAGTTCTTGTGGCCCACAGACCACAGGTTGGGAACTCTGTGGTCTTGCAGACCTGTCAGATAACATCTGGGGGGGGGTCTGCAAGAGATTCATTTTTGAGAATAAATATTTTGTTAGAACAGAACATAAATCAGAAAAATTGGATACCAAAAAAAAAGCTTTGATGGAATTCCTCTGAATGTCCTAAAGGTTTGTGCTCCAGAGTTGACTTCCAATCTAAATAACCTTTTTTCTGCTCTCTTATGCCACTGGTATCTATCCTGCAGTCTAGAAATTAGCCCATATTCAATCTATTCATAAAAAAGGTGACAAATCTATATCCCACCATCCAATTTCTCTTATTCCAATTCTTTCCAAAGTTAAATGAATCATCAACACTCACCTGCTAAACTATTTTGAAGAATCTCAATAAATGACTGCTAGCATGGATTTCTGCTAGTATAGATTAACCACGCTACTGGCCAAGACATCTATAGACGTCAAGGTTATCATGGATGCGAAGTGCATATTAAAATTCTATAACTATTGATATTACATTGAAATATATGATGGATACGAAGCATGTGAGGATGTGTATTTGATACATAATGGCCAGTAAAGTGGTTAACCACAGAAATTAGAAAACTAGTTATAAGAGACATGAACAACTGGTTAGAAGAAAAATGCAAAATGGCAGAGAAGCTATCAAAAGAAAATAACCTCCATGGATTATATAAACAAATAGATCAAATTAGTAAGACGTGACAACAAAAATGATAATGATCAAAAACAAAGAGGGACAACTAATTGAAAGTAAAAAAAAAAAAAATGGCCAGATGGGAAGAATACTTTAGAGACTTATAAAATAAAAACGGCTCTCAGGATGTTATTATTCCAGCCACTGAAATGAAAACAAATATCTTTACCAAAGAAACAATAGCACACAGCATAGATAAACTTAAAACTAGGAAAGCACAAGATATTGATCAGATATGCAGAATTCTTAAAAGCAGGAAAGGAATTTCTGGAACCATTAAAAACATTATTTGAAAGGATCTACAAAAATGAAGCAATACCTACTGATTCAACCAAATCAGTTATAACTCCTATATACAAAAAAGGAGATAAAACAGAATGCAATAATTACAGAAAGGCATTAGTCTCCTCAGTATTCCAAGTAAGGTTTTTATGAAAGTACTCCAAAAACAAATTAAGCCATATATAGAACTAGCATTAGGAGAAGAACAAGCAGGTTTCAAACCAGGACGAAGCCCAACTGATCAATTATTCACCTTAAGATAGCTAATAGAAAAGATGCTCGAGTACAAAAGTTGCTATATAAATTTCATTCACTTTTGTCAGGCATTTGATTCAATCTGTAGAAGAGAACTATGGGAAACTATGAAAGAATTTGGAATTCTCAACAAAACTATAAGAATAAATAATCTATATGAGAAATCTGAAAGTGAAGTGCGAGTGGAGGACACCTTAACTTACTGGTTCCACACAGAGAGTGGAGTAAGACAGGGATGCAATCTGTCAGAGGACCTGTTCAATCTTACACTGGAAAAAGCAACCAGTAGGCCTTAAACAAAGAAGATGCCGGAACCAAAATATATGGGAAAAATATAACAAACAAAGTTTGCAGATGACATTGCATTACTTGCAAGCACGGAATATCTACAATGAATTTCTGACAAAGGAAGAATGTATGAAATTTGGATTAAACCTAAATATAGACAAAAGAAAAATTATGCAAATAGGAAAAAGAAACACCAATCTGAAAACTGAAATTGATAGCAAGAATCTAGAGCAGATAGAAAACTTCACCTACCCCAGAGGAGTAATTGAGTACAATGGCAAAATTACAAAAGATATAAACAGATGAATTAGCCAAGCATCCCAACCTTTTGGACAACTAAATAAAATATGGAAATCAAGAGACATCAAATAAGTAACAAAAGTAAGAGTCTACGAGACAATGGTCTTCCCAATACTTCTCTATGGAAGTGAATGCTGGAATCTCAAAAAAGCTGAAGAGAAAAAATTATTAACTAGTGAAATGGGTTGGCTAAGAAGATTACTTGGAGTATCTCTGCTGGATAGACAATAAATGAAGACATAAGGAAATGACTAAAACAAGAAATAACAATAATAGACAAAATCCAAGAAAGAAGACCGCGACGGTTTGGCCATGTGACCAGAATGGAAACAGATAGATGACCAACTAATGCCCTGTATACGACGATGGAAGAAGATCCAAAGGGGGGGGGGCCCCAGAATCACATGGATAGACAAACTAAAAGAGGATCTGAAAACCAAATCACAACAAGCAACACCAAACTGGAGAGAATTGTTCGGATTCTCCAGGGACAGACAGAAGTGGAAAGAGTTCATTTGGCCTCATCATGGAAGAGAGAAGATGAAGCATGGATTTCATCACTGTCAATCAAAGGTTATCTACACACCTATGTCACCCCTGTCTGGAGACATGAAAATATTATTATTATCTGAGACCTTCAGGGAGTCAAGGACTAAATGAGGGAGACTATAATCACCCATAACAGATGTCATACTTTTTCTTAAATTCATTCACACTAGATGCACTTACTACTTCTAAAGACAAATGATTCCATAAATTATATATTTAGTTTAATCCTTTAACCAAATGCAAGCAAACAAACTTTGCACCTGAAGTATCTTCAGGACTGGGGTATCTTCATGGCAAAGGTGGACTGAGTTCTCATCACTTCCTTAGTATCCCATAATGCAAAGCACATCTCCATGCAGACATGTATAATGCTATGCATTATGAGAAGGGTCACTACCCAGAAGTGATAACAAGGTTGAAGCAATGCAGAAGTCATATTTCCATATGCCAGTTGCCAAAAGGTGTCACACACCTTATTATTAAATTACTCTGGATTAGAGAAAGACGTTGGAAGTTTTTTTTCACTTGGTTAGACTATAAATTATATATTTAGTGTACATGTATATAATTGCCCAGTCCTGAAGATACTTCAGGCACAAACTTTGTTTACTTACACTTGGATAAAAGATTAAGCTAAATATATAATTTATAGTCTAATCAAGTGGAAAAAAACTTCCAACATATTTCTCTAATCCAGAGTAATTTAATAATAAGGTGTGACACCTTTTGGCAACTGGCATATGGAAATATGACTTCTGCATAGCTTCAACCATGGTATCACCTCTGGGTCTGGCTCCCACTGAAGAGACCTCAATAAAGGTCAAAACCGGTCTGGGTAGTGACCCTTCCCATAATGCACAGCATTATACATGTTTGCAAGGATATGTGCTTTGCATTATAGGATACCAAGGAAAGTGATGAGAACTCAGTCCACCTTTGCCACGAGTTGCCCCAGTCCTGAAGATACTTCAGGTGCAAAGTTTGTTTGCTTACATTTGGATAAAGGATTAAACTAAATATATAATTTATAGTCTAACCAAGGAGAAAAAACTTCCAGCAAATGATTTCATTCACTCACTCATTGATCTGCGAGAGAAAAATCTAGCTCTTATCCCTTTCTCAACTGCAAACAAATTTAACTTCCATGGATGTCCCCCCCCGTGTTCTGTCTCCACCATCCATATAAGGAAACATTTCATCATACAATATCCTATAACACCGTTCAAAAGTTTATAGACCTCTATTATATACATGAAAAAAAATACAAAAAGTAAACTAGACAAACAAAATCTAATTACAAAGTAAGACTACTAAATGATTCAATTATAAGAAATTTAGATCAACAGAGCATTAATAACTACTTAGAAAAAAAAATACAAGAAAATGAAGACACTGAGAAAGAATAGAATAATATAAAAGAAATTATTACATCAGCAGCATATGAAAATCTAGGAACATGAAAAAAATATCATAAAAATAAAAAATTACACATATGGGACAATGAAATAAAAAGCTGGCCTTTAAAACGTGGTTAAGTAACAAAAAAAAAGATGAAATCGAATACAATAAAAAAAAAAGATGAGCAGAGACGCACGCACACACACACACACACACACACACACACACACACACACACACACACACACACACACACACACACACACACACACACACAGGGAAAAATCTGTATCATATCTAGAAAATGACTTATACAAAATAAGACCCAATGTGTATAAAATACTAAAACACATGAATGCAGATATAAAAGAATTCTCGGATTACTTCACACATCTTTGGACAGATAATACTAACATCAAGAAAAAAAATTACACCAATAACTTACAAAATGCTTTAAATGATATAATAACAATGAAAGAATTAAAGGACAATCTAAATAAAATAAAAAATGGCAAATCAGCAGGAAAAGATGGGATAAATTCCGAATTGTATAAATTTGCTGGGAAAAAATTTCATCAGATTATTAAAATTTTTAAATTTTTTGCAGAGGTGCAAATAGCAGAATACATGCTGCAAAATATATAGTAGAATATTTAATGAAAATTTGAAAATATACAGTGAAAAAATATTATTAAAATCAAAATGGATTAGAAAAGGATGCTCTACAATGGATCCAGCTTTTTGTTTGAAACTTATATAAAAAAAAAAAAAAAAAAAAAAAAGAGAATTTAATTTAGAAACTCATCTTTTGTTTATAGATTACGAAAAAGCATTTGACAAAGTAAAAAGATATATACTGTTTGATATATTACAAAGAATAAATATAGCTAATATTTTACTACATGCAATATTGAAATATACAAAGATAATGAAATAAAAATAAATGAAAAAATGTCTGGAAAACAATCTATAAACCAAGGAGTAAGACACGGCTGTTCCCTGTCTCCAAGACTTTTCAATATTTATATTAATGAAATATTAATATAGTGGAACACCTTAAACAATCCAGGTATAGAAACTTCCCTGAATAACAAAATAAATACGCTACTATTTGCAGATGATCAGGTAATCATATCAGGAAAAGGAAGATAATTTACAAAGAGCAATATATAATTTAAACACTATGGTAGAACAGTTTGGAATGAAAATATCCATAAATAAAACTAAAACAATGGCATTTTGTGGACAAACTGCAGTTAGAAGTAAAATAATTATTAATAATAAAATAATAGAACAGATAAATACTTTCAGTTATGTTGAATGTGAAATATCATATGAAGGAGAAAAAGACAAAATTAAAAACTTCAAAATTCTTGCAGATTATAGGCCTGATAAATAGAACACTCAATCCAAATATAGTACAAAAGAAACAAGCTTGAAAATATACAATACTTTAAGAGTGCCCACATTATTATATGGCAGTGAAATTTGGGCAATAAACAAAGAATAAAAACAAGTGAAATGAGATTTATGAGAAGAACTACAAAATACACATCATTAGACGAAAAAAGGAACAAAGATATTTTAAAAGAACTAAAAACAAAATCAACAGAATAAAAACTAAACAATTATAAATAAACATGGATAGAACATGTAAACCAAATGGCCAACACCCAATATCTAAAAACAAAATCAACAGAATAAAAACTAAACAATTATAAATAAACATGGATAGAACATGTAAACCAAATGGCCAACACCCAATATCCTAAACAAATAATAAAATATAAACCAACTGGAAAAAGAAGGCCGGGTAGACCTCAAAGAAGGATATTAAATGGATAATGACACCAGAACATACAAATATAGTCTATATCCGTAATTAGCGTTATGATGATGATGAGAAGTGGACGAGGGCTACCGCATCAAAGGCGGGTGCGGTTAAAGAAGTGAGTCCAGCAGGTGGAGAGGATGTTGCGAGTGGGAACACTGAATGTTGGAAGTATGACTGGAAGGGGAAGAGAGGTGGCAGAGGAAGAGGAAGCTGGACATTTTATGTGTGCAGGAGACAAGGTGGAAGGGAGGAAAGGCAAAGGAACTGGAAGATGGATATAAATTGTTCTACTCTTGAGCGAATAACGAGGGAAGAAATGGTGTAGGAATTGTGGTGTGTGGCAGAATGAAGTGCAAAGTACTGGAAATGAGTAGAAGGAACGACAGGATCATACGAATGACATTGGTCTTGGAGAAGAGCGGGTGGTCGTATTATGTGTATATGCCCCACAAGTTGGATGTACAGCAGAGGAGAAAGATGAGTTCTGGAACGTGTTAGATGAAGAAGTGAGGGAACTGGAAGAAAATGAGATGGTGATTGTTAGAGGAAACTTGAACGGACACATAGGGAGACAGAATAGAGACTGTGAAAGGTGCATGGCGGCCACGGAGTGGGAATGATGAACCAGGAAGGAGAGAGGGTCATGGACTTTGCAGTAGCATTTGATCTAGCAATTGTGAACTCGTATTTATTTTGATAGAGGTGGTGACGGAGGAGGTGAGAGAAGATGTGCCTTGGACAATGTTGTATGCAGATTCAAGAGAAGAAGTGGGAACTAAACTGGAAAGATGGAGAAAAGTACTGGAAGAGAGAGGTATGAGACTGAGCAGAAGTAGGACAGAGTATATGTGTTGCACAGTGGGCGGCGGCCAGTAGACAGATCTGGAGCTGGAAGGGAATGTCATCAGGAAGGTGAGGGACTTTAGATACTTAGGTTCAACAGTGGAAGAAGATGGAAGAGCTGAGAAGGAAGTGGGATGCAGGATACAAGCGGGTTGGAGGAATTGGAGGGAGATGGCTGGAGTGTTATGCGATAAGAGGGTGCCGATCAATCTGAAAGTCAAAATCTATAGGACAGTTGTGAGGCCAACTATGATGTATGCTATAGAAACTGTGTCCCTGAGGAAAAATAACATCAGCAGGATGGAAGTAGCAGAAATGAGAATGCTTAGGTGGATGTGCAGTGTGACCAGAAAGGATCGTCTGAGAAATGGCTATGTGAGGGGAAACAGTGAAAGTTACGAACTTAGGAGCAAAGATACAGGAATCAAGGTTGAGATGGTTTGGTCATGTGAGGAGGGAGGACGAATATGTGGGAAGAAGAGTCATGCAGATGGATGTGCAAGGAAGGAGGAAGCGTGGGTGGCCAAAGAAGAGATGGAGGGAGTTGGTAGAAGAGGCGACTTGAGGATGAATAACAACAGTGACCCCACTTAAGTGGGAGAAGCTGCAGAAGAAGAAGCGTTATGGTGATGACCTCTATCATATCATCCCTCTTTCTCCTGTTAACCAGATTCTGTAACCCACATACTCGCAATCTGTCCTCATAATCTAAATCCCATAACCCAGATATAATCTCTGTAACTCTTCTTTGCACCCTTCCCACAGCTTCTTTATCTCCTTGGAACCTGGGAGACCATTTCAGGAAAATTATCCTTGGAGTTGTATTGGCAACTTTTGCTATGGCACCTTTGAACTTCAAATTCCTATCCACCATTATGCCACGATTCCTAGCATCATAAGTTTTGTGTTGCATAACCCTATTAATATAATATGCTGCTGGAGATCTCATCAGGCCAAAATGCATAACTTTACACTTACTAACATTAAACTGACAGTCATTTTCATTTGCCCAAATTTCCAGAATATTCAAATAATTATGTAAATGCTGAATATTAGTAGCATCCCTAATTGCCCTGAATATCTTCACATCATCGGCAAACAACTGCACATCTCCTGTTAGACCCTTCCTAATGTCATGAATTTATAGATTGAATAACAATGGCCCAAGGACTGAACCCTGATGTACACCACTGGTCACCTTAAATCTAGCAGATTCACACCCACCATATACCACTTTTTGATATCTGTCTGTCAACCACCCACTGATCTAAGTCAAGAGTTTATATTCCAATCCTATATTCTCCAGTTTTGCGTGGAATCCTATCAAATGCCTTAACAAAATCCAACATTATCATAGTGTATCCATTCCCTTTATCCAACTCAGCCATAATATTGTTATAAAATATGAGCAAACTGCTAAAACAAGACCTTCCTTTAAGTAAATCCATGCCACTCCTTGCAGAGTATAGCTTGTTTGTCTACCGTTTCTGTATGCGAGTTCTTACCAACTTCTCTAAAATCTTCACTTCCACACTAGAGATACTGATAGTTCAGTAGTTAGACACATCGGTTTTTGCACCGCCCTTGTACAATGGAACTATCATACATTCCTTCCATTCCTGAGTTGAGACTCAAGTTATACAAACATGTGAAAGACCTAGCCAATTCGATTGAACATTCCTTTAGCATATGTGCTGATATTCCATAGTCATGTTGTCAAATTCTTATCCAGATTATACAACAGCTCTTCAACCTAATTTTCATGAACCTCTTAACTCATCTAATGTAGCAGTAGCACTGTGCACCATGTTACATATGCCTGGTTGATATATCTTAGCAAAGTGAACACTCATTAATTGAACAATCTCATTAGCTTTTGACAGTAGAGTACCATCTGCATTCAGTAAGTAATTCTTCCACATTCATTCTTTCTTTTGCTTGAAGCATAACGATTAAATTATTTTGGATTACCTTTAGCTTGCATAGCCAGTGTCTTTCCATATTCCAATTTAGCTTTCCGCACAATGTTCGTTACTTTTCTGGCCTGAGTTTTATATATTTCGTAACTCTTCTCACACTTATTCTCATGATATTCTTTCCACATCTTCTTGTGGATCTCTTAAGGCTACACATCCATTTCACTCCGACCCTATTTATTCTTTGATCTCTAGAGATACATTCAGATACTGCCTCATTTAAGCAGTTTTTTCAAAGATTCCCATGCATTGCTGACATTTTTCCCATTCAGTAACTGATACCATTGGAGCAGTAAAGATAGTATTCTCATAAGTTGATCATAATTTCCTGTTCTAATAGGAACATCAATATAATTAGATACTTCCCAAGAAAGCACAGCAAGAGCACTGGAACCAATTGATGGTAAAATAGTCATATTCTCAACAGAGACTCCCTCTGATACTATGAAGATATCTAACACTCATTGATCTCGAGTTCCTTCTTTCACATGCTGCTTGAGAAAGTTGTCTTGCATCACTTCAATAAATTCTTCTTCATTCTTATTGTGAGATTTCTCTTCTATCCAATCTATGTTTGGATAATTAAAGTCATCCATAATGATTACTCGTTTAGTACCCATAAGGCTAAATTGGCAATGCATTTCTTCATCTTCTGCAATTCGGCTGCCAGGTCTGTAGGAACAACCTACTATATATTTCACTCTGTTAGTCTCCATTTCACACCAGAGAGCCTCAAACTCACTGCTTTGTGGGACAATGTTACCATCATTGTTTTCTTGCATTTCTACCCAAACTGGACTTAAGTCATCTCAAATCGTTAGTAGTACTCCTCCTCTCCAATCTCTTCTGTCATTCCTAAAAATAGTATACCCATTACACTCGATCCTAGTTATCATATCCGATTCTGATAGCTAGATTTCACTAATGCCAACAAATACCATGGAAAAGTTTGGCAAGTCTTAACTGGTTGCCCTTAATATCTCCAAGGCTGAGTCTGACACAAAGGCCTGTTAAGTAAACTCCCATTATCATTTGGTCTGCCACATGACTTCTGCAGTTGGGCCACCAGCTTTCTGAGTGGATTCTCACTTTGGGTGATGGTTCTCTATCTTCTAAGTGTACAATAAATGCCAAGGTCCCACAAGGCCCTATTTTTTTTAACCCAACATAATTCTTTCTATATCTTAATGACTGACTGCAGTGGATTATTAATCCAATACATAGTTTTGCTGACAACAGCATATTGCATTGCTACTTTTCATTTGACAAACCTGGCAATGCACAAATCACCAAAATCTGTACAGCTTTAACCACCTACTTTAAATACAAATCTCTGAAACATTCAACAGTGGGATTTGGATAATCCTATCAACTTCAATGCTAACAAAACCCAGTTCTATCTGATTTCCCACAAAAAAGAACTCTTCTCCTCCAGCCTTCATTTTGATACCACCCAAATCCCTAAGCCTAATGAGATCTATCTTCTTGGGATAACACTAACCTTGAATCTCTCATGGCACAAACATATTACAAATATTGCCTCCTCTACTTCCAAAAATTATGTTTTCTTTTTTTAGCCAGAGGTGTTTAACTCCAAACAGCTTCTAACTTTATACAAATCACAAATCAGTCTCACCACAGAATACTTCTCTCACATCTGGGGGTGGTTCCCCTACTCCCTAAAGATACTAGACTCTGTACAGCAAAGGATGGTCAGATTGATTAATGATCCATCTCTTACTAATACATTTGATTCATTTTCACATGGGCACTCAGTTTCTGTTGTTTGCATCTCCTACAAATATTTCTACAGCCACTGTTCAACAAAATTAGCATCAATAATATCCTCTATCTCTGTCATATCTGTTCAAATTCATGCAGCAACTAATCAACACTCTCATAGTGCATCTCTAAACAAAAGACAAAATATTTTATCAGTCACAGAAACATCTTCAAAGGCACAATATAAATTGTAACAAATACAAAGTGAAGTGTTGCTAATAGCAGACTGAAGTTTAGAGCCCTAGTATGAAAGGATGCCCTTGAATGGAATTAATAGGAATGCTTAGGTTGTAACCAAGAATTACTTCTTCCCATATTTTGGGAAGTTTATGGTCAGTGTTTAAGAGCAGCTACAGATTTAAACTCACATTTGAACTTGCTGTGATGAACTATTTTTTTTTCCATTTGATTCTGTGTGTGGTATCCAAGACATGTTTTTGCAGGTAGACACTGTCTGATCTTGTCTGCCAACAGCCAATTTGTAGGAACAAGGAAACTTATACACATCAGAAAACTGAAAAATGAAGGAGTAGATAAAGGCAGGCAGTTTCAAGTGAGGCTTGAATGCAGTGCAGAAACTGTTTTTTTCTTCTTCAAAATTTTGGCTATTTTTCTGATGTACTTTTGAACTTCTTCAAAATGGTGTTGGAAGTTTTCCCACTAGGTTATACTATAAATTAAAGATACCAAGAAATTATATACTTGATTCAATCCTTTATCTAAGTGTAAGCAAACAAAGTTTGCTCCTGAAATATAATCAGGAGTAGGGCAAACTTGTATATAGAAGCTAATAACTTCGTATCACTTGCCTTAGTGTCTCATAATGCAAAGCACGTATCCTTATGGGCATTATACATACCCATAAGGATATGTGCTTTATGGGAAGGGTCACTACCCAGACCCAGAGGTGATACTAAGGTTGAAGTAATGCAGGTCATATTTTCACATATACATGCTGCCAAAAGGTGTCACACCTTATTATTAAAACACTCTGGATTAGAGATAGTTGTTGGAAGTTTTTCCACTTCCAACAACTAGAATTAACTATATAGGATAGGATTAGCTGCTCTATTGGAGCATTAATCTGGTTTCAAAGAAGCCAAGTTACTTGTCCATGCCAGACCATTGTGCCTAATCTACAAGGGAAGGAGATATATCTTCACAATTTGTGAAGATATATCTCTGCAGGAAAGTATACTAAGAATGTCTAATGATCAGATTTTATAGATAATCCCCCCCCCACACACACACAGTCATTAAATACTTTTTTTTTGGATGGACAGGGCCTTTATAAGAATACCCCCCCTCCACATACTGTTCTGTTCATTCAACGGTTTAAAAAGTTTATAACTCATGGCATTTGGAAAAATCTTGTTCAATTCACCTAACACTGATCTGAAGGTAATTCACCTAACACTTATCTGAAGGCAAGGATATGAACACTTACTCAGAATAATACCTATCCACCACCACTATTTTTATGCAAGAATATGATGTAAGTAAGAAAACAGTGCAATATCATTACTATGTCACTTTCTGAAACAAGTGGTCCTATAGTTCATCACATTAATATTTATTATCTGTATTTACCATAGTAATATAAACATATGCCTCATAAAAGGATATAGGTTCTGTTAGTGATTTTTCTGCCATTAACTTGACACCAGTTGCTTTAGTATGTTGAGTTAAATCAAAACAGGAACGATCTGCACAGCCCACGCATTCAAGCCATCCCTGCATGAACAGAAAAACAGCCTTTAACTTTTGCTTTAACAGTACAAAAATGTTCAAGAACATATGTGAGAACATTTACTATTCATAAGAAATTAGATCTAAACACAAAATTATACAAATTAAAAAAATTTCACTTTAAACTACTAAGCTTGTAATGTTTAACCAAAATAAAATAAAATAAAAAAAAACAATAAAAAAAATATGACAATATATATTAAACCACCGAAAATGCCAAATTTGATGTTCTTCCCTTCACATATTAGGCTTAGTGGCCTGTTACGGGGCTATCCTTAGCCCTTCTAAGCTGTACACATCCCAAGGATAAGGTGGCTGGCCCTATGCCTCTAGGTGTGTCCTATGTCTGTAGATGCATGTGTTCACAGGGCCGATTTTCCTGCTTGCGAGAGGAACAGCCCGCAGTCCATGCCCAAGACCGGCTAATTTGGCTATGTCTGAGAAAGATCCTTAAGCTCCTCAACATCGGCAACAGGAATCGAACCCAGGATACTCCTTTCCAAGGAGTATGGTTGCGAAGCGCATAGCCACTCGGCTAACCACATGGACCAAATTTGATGCTAAATTTGCAAAAGAATATGCACGTTATGCTTCAATTTGGCAGTATGTTACAATATATAATGAGGATTTTGACATCTGTCATCATTATATAGGCAAATTTAATACCAACTTGTGCCATATTATATTTATGAAAGTGAGACTTTTCATCTAGTTGATATTCTAAATTTACTTTTATCTTTTATGATAATCGAAGTAGCATTCATGTACAAAAATATTACATGCACATTCTCGAATAACCAGAATCTCTTTTTAAAGTATTACATTTATGCAACAATTAAACAAAACAGCCATTGTCGATCCACTGCTGGATGAAGGCCTTTCCAAGATTACTCCAAAAACTGTCCGACCATGGCTCTCCTTTCCCATATCATTTGTGCAAATCTGATATCACCAATCCATTGTGATTTAGGTTGGTGTCGTTTTTCTTCTCGTGGAATCAAATCCACTACTTCTTTTGTCCATCATTGATCTTGTCTTCGAGAATGTGCGCAGCCCATTGCCATTTCAGATGTTTCACTCTTCCTATGATGTCAGAAACCTTGGTTTGGTTTCTTATCCACATATTCCTTTTATGATTCAATCTTGTGATATCAAGCATAATTCTTTAAATACTAAATTGTGTTGTTCTTAATTTCTGAATTTCCTTTGCATTTATTGTCCATATTTCACAGCCATATGTTAATATAGGAAGAATACACTGGTTAAAAAATTTCTCTTCAAGCATAATGGTAGTTGGCTTTTAAATATTGAATGTAATTTTCCAAATCCTTTCCAACAAAGCATCATGTGCCTTTTAATTTCGTCCATGATATTTTGTTCCATTGATATCTGTTGTCCTAAGTATATGTAATGATCTACTTGTTTCATTTTCTCATTATTGATTTTTATTATTTCTAGTTAGACATAGCTATTGAACATAACTTGAGTCTTCTTTAGGTCAGCTGTTTTGCTAGCAATTTGGAGTTCACGGATACAAGTCTGTAATTCATGCGCAATTGAAGTAAAGATAACTATGGCATCTGCAAAGTGTAAATGGCTTAAATATCTTCCATTTATCTTCAGACCTATCCCTTCCCAATCAAGAAGTTTGAATATTTCTTCTAGGCATGCTGTGAATAATTTTGGAGATATTGTATCATCCTGTCTTATACCTCTCTGTATTTCCACAGTAGAGATGTTTCCATTGAAATGACTTACTGCTGTGGCATTGGTGAATGTTGATTTGATGGCTCTGATGTGTGGCTCCTCCACTTGTTGGTTTCGTAATGCTTTAAATATTGCACAAGTTTTAAGGGAATCAAGGGCTTTCTCATAGTCAATAAAACCAAGACATAGTGGCAACTGATATTCATTACACCGTTCAATAATCTGCTGTACGACTTGAATATGGTCCATTGTACTAAAGCTCCTTCAAAAGCCTGCCTGTTCTTTTGGTTGTGCTAGATCTAGAGTCACACAAAGCCTATGATCCTATACAGCTAAGACTTGTAAACACTTTGCAAACTACTGATAGTAGACTGATAGGTCAGTAGTTCCTCAGGTCTTCTACCTCACCTTTTTAAGTATCAGAATTAGGGTAGCCTACTTCAATGTTCTTGGTACATCATTTTTATTCAAGCATAAAGTCGATAGTTTTGCTAGGAGTGTGTAGATTATTTCTCCACCTGTTTTTAGAAGTTCAGCTACAACTCCATCTTCCCCTGCAGCTTTCCAATTTTGCAAGCTTTGGATGCTCCACATAACTTCTTCTAGTAGAATTTGTGGTACTTCAGCTGTTTCGTAGTTGTCTTCTTCTTCATTTAATTCATTATCCTGATATAATATTGAGTAAAATTCTTTAACTCTTTTTGCTATAGCATATCTATCTCTGGTGATGGATATCTATCTTGTAGTTTGACCGCAACCATCTGTTTATTGCTGTTCATCAATTGTTATTTGGCATTTTTGAGACTATGGTTGTTTTCAATTGTTGGCTTTTGAATATTGAATGTAATTTTCCAAATCCTTTCCACCCAAGTATCGTATGCCTTTTAATTTCGTCCATGATATTTTTTTCCATTGATATCTGTTGTCCTAAGTATATGTAATGATCTACTTGTTTAATTTCCTCATTATTGATTTTTATTATTTCTGGTTGGACATAGCTATTGAACATAACTTGGATCTTCTACCTTGCACGAATTTACAATTGAATTTTCTTATTTCTTCTGAAATATGTTTTCTGATCGTTTTGCACAATTCAGTGTATTCAATTTTATTCTGTAGGTTAATTGATTGTTTCATTTCTCTTTGTTTCTTCATAAGCTGTTTTGTTTCTTCAGAAATTTTGTCTTGTTTCTGTTCTGTGGTACCAGCTATTTCAAGTGAGCATTGTCATCTATAATAAGATGTTTAAATCTATTGTTTAGTTCGTGTTGGAATATATCTTTTTTAATGTTGAGTTTGTGTACATCTATGTTTTGCTTTGATCTTCGAAACATTTTTCTTCTTTCTTTTTGGCAGTTTATTTGAATTTTACTGCATACCATACGATGGTCACTTCCAATGTTGAAGGTGTTTATAACAGAGCAGTCTTGAAAGATGTTTTTCTTATTACTGAGGATAAAGTCAATTTCACTAGTTTTTCAATTTGGACTTTTCCATGTCCATTTATGTGTTTTTTTCTTGAAAAAGGAATTCATGATATACAGGTTTTCTTTTTCTGCAACTTCTATTAACCTTGATCCTCTATCATCTCTCATGCCATAAATAGCAGCATAGGAAATGATTACCAGACATAAAAATGTTTTGGGAAAATTTGGAGAAAAGAGCAAAGCTAATAATAATAGTTGCAAGTACCACTGGATTTCTGTTCAGATCATGGAGAAGTTATTACTAACACCATTTTGCAACATAAAAATGTGCACAAATTCACAGGGAGAGAAGATGCAAGAAATAAGAAAAGTCTCAATTACTGTTTGTAGTGATGTTTTCCCATTGATTCAGAACAAAAAAAAGTATACAGAGAATTTGAATGAAAGTGATCACCATTTAGTGTTGACTAGGATAAAAGCAAATTTTGTATTGAAAAAGAAGAACGTGTAAGAAAGTTTAAAACAAATCAAAGTTAGAATTGAAAGAGGTACAGGAAGATGATCTAATCAGATATGAGACCTGGGTGCACATTATATCCACTGTTATATGGAGAATAATATGAAGAAACGTGGCATTAAACCTGATAACAAAACTGGAGATGTTAATTTTATGCAGATGATGGCATACTCCGAAATCCAGTAAAAGTCTATGGGATTGCCTAATTAAATTGAATAACTGTTATAATAAATTTTCAATGATAATCAGCAATCAAAACACAAAGACAATGAAAACAGGTAGGAATACTGAAAATATCAAACTGCATACTGAATGGAAAATCTATAGAACAAGTAAAACATTTCAACTATTTAGGCACAATTTTTAGTGATGATGGCAAATTAAATATGGAAACAGATAACAGAATTAGCAAAGCTAGTATGGCAGAAAGCCAAATGAGTAAATAAGGGGAAAAAAAAAAATCAAAATCAGTCAGAACACTAAACTAGTTGTATACAAAAGTGTTCACACCAATTTTATCATATGGATTTGAGAGGTGGCTTAGAAATAAAACACTTGACCAAATACTGGAAACCACAGATGTCAGAGTTCAGAGAAAGATTAGAGGAAAGAACTTCGGTAGCATTCAGGAAAGTGTTAGCAGAGCTACTCTCAGATGTATCTTCACTTAAAAAGAATGGGAGAGGAGAGGTTAGCAAAACAAATGTTCTTTACTAGATGGCAAGAAAAAGACCCAGAGGAAGATCATGATCTAGATGGAGTGATACAGTAAAAAGTACTGTAGAAGACAGATATAATATTGGAGTCTTGACAGATAACCAATTAATTTGGAGGAAAATCTGTTGATAGGAAATTAGTAATGATCAAACTTTTTCATGTAGTACTAACATAATATCCTGTACACTCCTTGATGATACATGCCATAAATTTGATGATGATCTTAGTAAACTTCTGCATCATGTGTACTTATTAGATATGACAGCTGTTAATGGCTAATTCCAATTTTGGAAAAAATTATTATACAAAATTATTATACTGGCCTGGTGGATAGACATTTGTATTCTAACATGGCATAGGTGGGATTGCAATGTCCCCCCCCCCAAAGGAAGGGGAGCATCATAAATATCCTTTGAGGTATACTAAAAGCCTGAACTTAGAAAAAAATATTTTTAAATATTTATTAATTTATTATTTTATTATATATAATATTATTTACTTATAAATATTTATTAATAAAAATAATAAGAAACTTTCAATTATTTAACTCTCAGTCTATCCATGGCATGAAGAATAATAATCAAGCAACTTGGAGAAGCTGAGCAGTTGCTACACAACTATTGCAAAAAAAGGACTTAAACATTTATATTCAAAGTATGCTAAAATAATTTTAAAATATAAAAGTAACATAACATATATGAAAATAACGTCTGTGAAGATCATTTTAATACAAACTAAAGGAAACTGCATGCAACAACTCTTTAAACATGAGAACATAGGTTGGGCCCAATCTGCAGCTGTTTTGAACCGACATAAGCATAACATGATTTTAAAAACTTATATTTACTTAAGTTAAGGGATATTACATCTCATATTGTTTCATAGCCGAATAAGAAACTCAAAGAGTTTCATGCCGAATATAGAAACTATATAAAGTTCGACGAGTCGAAGCATAAGCAAATACCTGGATAGTGCAACACATAACCCATTTGGTAGTGCAACACTGAGGCAACTCATAGCAAGGGTGGAGGCAAGCTCCGATCACTGTTCTTAGTATTTACTCATAATGTGAAACCCAGCTCCTAGGAGCTGTATTACTGTTCTACATTATGAGAGAAGGTCACTACCCAGACCGGTTTCAACCTTTATTTGGGTCTCATCAGTAAGTAGGTAGACCTAGTTAATACCAAGTTTGTAACAAACAGAACTTACATACCCTGCTATAAGAATTGCCAAGAAGGTGTCCTAATAAATTACTAATTATATGAAGAGCCAAAGGTTTCAATTCGGCTATGAATTGTCTCAGTGTTGCACTACCAAATGGGTTATGTGTTGCACTATCCAGGTATTTGCTTACGCTTGGACTCGGCGAACTTTATATAGTTTCTATATTCGGCATGAAACTCTTTGAGTTTCTTATTCAGTTATGAAAGAATACAGGATGTAATATCCCTTAACTTAAATAATTTCACATCGCTGAATTGAAGCCTTTGGCTCTTCATATAATTAGTAATTTATTAGGACACCTTGGCAATTCTTATAGTAGGGTATGTAAGTTCTGTTCGCTATAAACTTGGTATTAACTAGGTCTACCTACTCACTGATGAGACCTCAATAAAGGTTGAAACCGGTCTGGGTAGTGACTTTCTCTCATAATGTAGAACAGTAATACAGTTCCTAGGAGCTGGGTTTCACATTATGAGTAAATATCAAGAACAGTGATCAGAGCTTGCTCCACCCTTGCTATGAGTTGCCTCAGTGTTGCACTATCCAGGTATTTGCTTACGCTTGGACTCGTCGAACTTTATATAGTTTCTATATTCGGCATGAAACTCTTTGAGTTTCTCATTCGGCTATGAAACAATATGGGATATTGTTTCATATATCCCTTAACTTAAATAATTTCACGTCACCGAATTGAAGCCTTTGGCTCTCATATTTATGGTTTTTAAAATAATGAATAAAATACAAAATTTAATTAATTTAGTGAAAAAATAAATAATCACATTAAAATCAAGTTAAAAATAAAGAATAACAGTAGTGCTACAAATTTGAAAAATAACCAAATAATAATAATAACATGGCATACCATGCTATTCTGAGCTACTCTGTTTCTTCAATGGTTTGGATTAAAATAAAAAAAGCTAAAATGTTAAACTTCAAAAACCTAAGCATTTGTAGTATATAGGACATTTTTACCCTGTGTGGGAACATCTGTAACCCCCATTGGTCACGGATCAGGGAATGCTCGTCATAGTTGACTATGAAAGTAGGAGGGAAATAAAATACCTCTCATGGACCAACAGGATAGCACTCTCTCATTCATAGGCGGTTTGGGGGCCTCGAAGGTGGCAGCCCCACCACCAGACTTGGATGCTGAAGGTTAATCTCCTACGCACCTTAAAATTTCATCCATTAAAAGAAATAACCACGAAATAGCCGAACTGCCTAAATGGTTAACGACAAAGCGAGGAAAAGGTATATGAGATATGGAACATGGAACATTAAAAGCCTACATGGAAAAGAAAACAAATTAATAGATGAATTCAAAAAATCGAGATCGGATCTGCTAGCAGTCATAGAAACAAAAAAGAAAGGTCAACGTTGCCAGAAAATGAAAGATGGATATATACTTTTCTATTCAGGAATAAACCCAAGAGAATGGGGAAAACAAGGGGTAGCATGCATAATTAAACCAGATCTCAAAGGATATATTACTAAATGGCAACTAATAAATGAAAGGTTGTTGACAATTACTATAGATTTTAAATCAGATAACCAAGTATTCACTGTAATTGTTGCATATGGCCCAAATGATAATACTAATAAAGAAATTAAAGATGAATTCTTCAAACTCTTACAAAAAAACAATTGAAGAAGTTCAGGGGCATATTATACTACTTGGAGACCTTAATGGCCGGGTAAGGAATCAAGTAGACGAGGAAACGAAACAAGTGTTGGGATCACAAAGAGAAATAACCCGGAATAATAATGGAGAAAGAATAATAAATCTTTGCCTTATAAATAATTTAGTAATAGCGAATACTATTTCAAGCATAAAGAAATCCATATGTTTACCAAGGAAGAGCCCAGCAGAAATGAAAAATCTATAATTGACCATGCCATCATAAGCAGATCGTACTGGAAGTATATACCAAAAATGCAAGAGTCTATAGAGGTTCTGAAATATTGGTATTGGAAACGATCCATAAAATAAAAGTTGAAAAATGTAGAAAAAAAGTAGCAAGGAAAGAAATGTTAAGATAAAGAACTACAAACTAAAGAAAGAAGAAACAGCCATTGAGTATAAAAGTAAAATAGAAGAGAAGATGAAAGTAGAAAAAGAGATATATGAAGACCAAGATGTAGAAAGCCTAGTACAGGTTCAAAACACTTCTTCTAGAAACAAGCAAAGAAATTTGTGGTGTATCATTAAATAATAAACAGAAGAAACATAAAACACCTTGGTGGACTGAAGAACTAAAAGAAGAAATTAAAAAGAAAAAGCAATTATGGAAGAGATATATAACATCAAAGCTGCAGGTTGATAGAGAACTATACAACAACCAAAGAAATAAAGTTAAAACCTTAGTGAAAGAAGAGAAAAGAAAATGCTGGGAAGACTTTGGACATACTTTAGAACAAAATTTTAAAGGAAACCAAAAACTCTTAATGTTTTAAGAAGAATGAGGTCAGAGAAAGAATGCCTGATAAAGTTTATCAAAAATAAGGATGGAAAGTTACTCAAATTCCAAAGACATTATGGAAAGATGGAAACAGTACTTCTAAGAATTATTGGAAGATGCAGGACATGGAAAAAATAGAACCCTAAGAGCAAGACATGCAAGCAAAATAGAAGATCAAAGTGAGGAAATTCATGCAAATGAACTGTTAGCAGCAATAAATAAAATAAAACTGGGCCAATCAGCAGGCCATTACCAAATAACACCAGAAATGGTAAAGAATTTAGGAATGAAAACCATAAAATTTCTTTTATACCTATTCAATGTCGTATGGAAAAAGAAAACTATTCTCAAAGACTGGGAAGCAGCAATAATAATCCCTATATATTTAAGAAAGGAGATAATCATAAACATGGAAACCACAGAGGGATTTTGCTTTTAAGCGTTCCAGGAAAACTGCATACCTGTATTTTAGAAAAGAGGCTTAGGAATCAAATAGAGGATACACTGGATGAAATGCAATATGACTTTTGAAAAAATAGACACACGCAGGATCTTATCTCCAGTCTTAGACAAATATCAGAGAAAACATTGGAATATGGAAAAGAACTACATGCATGTTTTATAGATTTTGAAAAGGCCTTTGACCAAGTTCCCAGACACTTAATATGGCAAACATTAAAGAAAAACAAGATAACTTAATAGCAGCCATACAAAGCCTCTACAAAAGTAATAGTAATTATGTAAGAACCTGTAATAATAGATCAAAAGAATTTGAAACCAATGTAAGACTGAAGCAAGGCTGTATTCTCAGCCTCTTCTTTTCATTACAGTAATGGATGAAATTTTAAAGGCACGCCAAGCTCTGCCTCGGATACAGGAAACTGAAAGAAACCAGGATTTCACACATGGCTTTTGCAGGTGATGTAGTGATTCTAGCAAATAGAGCTAAAGATTTGCAGTACAACATCAACATTTGGTATGAAGAAACAAAGAAAAGGAATATGACCATAAATATAAATAAAACTAAAACAATAATCATATCTAGAAACCAACCAAAACACATAATAAAATAGAGAACCATCAACAGGAACAAGTTCACTCCTTTAAATACTTGGGATCATATATACAAGAAGATGGTGGAATAGACAGAAATTAACAACAGGATAACTGGGGGGAACAAAGCTATTGTATGCAATGAAAGGCACACTCCTAGATAAGAAAGATGTTATCCAGAATACCAAAATGGCAGTGTACTGTTCAGTTTGTACCAACATTAACATACAGTTGCGAGTCTTGGTGTTTAACAACAGGAAATACAAATAAACTACAAACAATTGAAATGAAATATCTTAGGAAAGTGGTGCAAAAAAAAAAAAAAAAAAAAAAAAGACTAGACCGAATAAGAAATCAAACTATAAGAGACAGCCTTCAAGTTGTGAACCAATTCATAACACAAGCCCAAATGAGGTGGTTTGGACATCTTAATTGAATGAAAGAAGGAGGAATAGCAAAAACTGTATACGAAAGCCAGAAAATAGGAAAAAGAAACATAGGCAGGCCCAGGAAAGGTTGGTAAAAGGAAATTAAAGAAAAACTGGAAAAGAAGGGAATTAACTGGAAAGAGGCAAAACAACGTCTTGGACAGGACAGCATGGAAATCCCTTTCGCAAAATCCCGACGCTTAAAAGCACAAGATCTCATAGACGAAGAAGAGGACATCTTTACATTGATAAGAACACGTGATATGAATATAAAATAAGAAATTAAGAAGAATAGGAATGTATGGATTAAAGCAGCGCTTCCCAAACTGTGGGCCGTGGCCCCCTTGGGGGCCGTAGGTTTTGTTGAGGGGGCCGTGAAATAATAAAAACAAATTTAAAATGTTTTAAGATTAAGTAGATTTTTTTTATTTTAAAAGAAACGCATTTAACTTTCATTATTTATTATTTTTTTTTTTTTGTTATTTTTTATATTTTAATGGAAAAATTCACACAATGGTGTTGGTTCACAAACTTTGCTTCCTGCGTATTTCGGTGCTTAATGAATATTAGTAAATATTGCTTATTCATATGTTTCATTTCAAAGCAGTGGTTAATTGTATTTACTTCGAATACTCTCCAGGGAAGCTCCAAATCTTTCTGTCCCTTTCATCACGCGTTCAGGGACTGTTGATATTGACTTTATATACATATCAAAACTCGTTTTATATTATCACTGTCATCGGAGCTAGTTTTCTGTTACCAATAAAAGTTTCGCATATACTTCACACATGAAAATAATCTTAAACAAGTTCATGTGGGGAGATAGTAACTCGCTTGCAGTGGTAAACAACACGCCCTCCCTAACCGCCACTATACTGCAGAGGCAATAAAAACAAGTACTTTTATTATGCCAGTGAATAAGGTATGAGGAGTCTGTGTAATATATTTCTCAACAAATAGTGCAATTAGAGAAAACTGGGATAAAAACACTAATTAATGAATCACATGTCCCCTTATACAGAAACTATGCTGTATAGACTGAAACAAAACCATATGTTGCATAGGCAAACACAGTATCTGACTAAAAACTATTGTTATTAATTAGATGTGTGTGAGTTCGATTTCCCAAGGCAGCAATAAAATTCAACAGAACGTGTTAAAATTCGTAAAGTGTTAATATATACTTTGAAGAGAGTTAGCATTTCAACTCAATTGTCAGCTATGCTTTTATCTTTCGATTGCGTAATCTTTTGTTAATACCACACCAATCATATGCACGTTTTAATAACCTGCCTTTGCTGTCTGTTTCGCATTAGGCTTAATTACCATAAAGGGAGAAAAGTCACAAAAGAGAAAAATGTTCCTGGTCCGGGGATTCCCTTATTCAGTTAATATTCACTAATTTCATGTTATCAGTCTGTGGTGTGCCAGTATCGGTAAGTGGTGATATTATTTGATCTATTCTATGTTAAAAAATTTAACCCTGAGATGGATAAGTGGCTGATAAAAAATAAAAAAATCCCACAAACAATCAGAAGAAGCAGAAACAGACTCAAAAATAAGGACAGTATTTCGTATTTTACTAGAACAGCCCGCATCGTCTTCAGAACCACACGGTAAGAGGCAAAAAATGTAATATATGCATTTGATTTTTTGCAATATTCGCTGTGTATGTTTTGTATTGAATATAAATACAATAAATATTATAATAATATATCTCTCTATTACGATTTTTTTCGAGGGGGGCCGTGAAATATTTTAATTTTTGCAAAGGGGCCCTTGACATCCAGAAGTTTGGGAAGCACTGGATTAAAGAACCAGGACAAATGTGAGGTCATCACAGACCTTTTCATATATTCTTATGGAATATGCAAAAGTGTGTGTCTCAGTGTGAAAATAAGATGAACTAACGAATTCATACATGCTGTACAAAGGTTGTGAAAAGCAATGCCTACTGCCTTGTAAAATATGTTTTATCTAGTATCCCCAATTTTTAATGGTAAACATTTTAGACCATCCTTTCTAAAAAAACAAATATAATTTTTTTTTTTTTTTTGCAAGTTTTTGAGTCCAACTGTGTGCACCAAGAAATCATCACTGAGTTTCTAGTCAAATCATGGAAGAAAAGTCTGTGGAAGTTCATGAAAAGTTAATCAATATGTGCAATGCAGAAACTACGAATAATAGTAATACCAGAAGGAAGGTTTGGAAAGTAAAAATGGAAGAACACAACACTCTGAATCATCTGAACAGAACATTATGCTTTTCTATCTTATTCTATGCAGTTGTAACAGACTTAATATTTAATGGGACATCCTCAAGAAATCTTCCTTCAGGCTACTTTTAGAGGAAACACGATTATGGCATAAATTATAGTTGTTTGTTAATGGATGACAGAAAATAATGAATCATTGATTTATAAATCAAGAGAATAAGGATAAAGTAACATACTCTAAAATTTTGTAGTAAAAGAATATTATCAGATTCTTTGCCTGTTTTATCTTCTCAGATGGCATTAGAAAATCACAGGAGGATGTAAGAGGAATTAAATTAAATTAAATGGAAAAGAAATTCTGAATTTCATTGGTTTGAAATCAAATATAAAATTGGTGCAAAATATATGAACAGTACAAAGTAAAATAAACAACAATGCAATGATACCAAGAGATACAACCCATGTAAAATTTTAAGATTTGAATAAATATTGTTAAATGATAATGATAAATTGATAGAAATTCCATTTGGATGACTAAGGAACAAACAGACTAAGCCAATGTAGTATGGAAAGTAAAAGAATGGCATTACTGATGTTAGCAATTTTGATCAATCCATTGTCCTGTAGGAAGAGATTATAGATAACTGTTTTTTTGAATGATTCATATGCTTGCAAATTATGCCCAAAGTACATTAACTGTTCAGCAATTAGTACCTCCAAGAAGCACTTCACCATTATGTTCTCTAAATCTTCCTGTTAGTCATTCTTGCTGTTTCATTGGATTTTTAAGCCTACCTTCCATTTCCATAATTCAAATGAATCAATTTGCTTTCTTTCTATTTAATAATCTAGCCTTCACATTCATAAATTAACAAAAGAAAGACCATTTCGTGGCTTTAATATTTCTATCTTTCAAAATTTTTGTTAAGTTTAACATTTCTCCATATCTATCCTTTTAATTCATTCACACACCATTCACATCTCTTATTCTGGCCACCAGTAAATCATAACTTTGAATGACTTCTATTTTATCTCCCTTGATCAAAAATTCATCTAAATTGCCAAACATTATCACTTTTGTCTTACTGATATTTAAATTAAACCGGACTTTTTTTTTCTTTCTCTCTTAATGAAACCATCCAACGTTCCAATCCAATCTTTCTTAATTTTTGACAAGAGAGATCATCTGCATAACTCAAATTATTTATTTTTCCACATCCAGAATTCCTATTGAATCTTTACCAAAATCAGTCATTCTGATTTGCCATTTTCATATTTATAGTGAATATATCATAAAGGTAAGGCTTTATGATATATTTACTTATACTGAAGCTTCTTGGTCATTACACAGTTCTCCGATTAAGGGAATTAGATGCTTAGGTAGTTCCATCACTCACATTCCACTGTCCATTATAATCTACACAGTTGAATAATTTCTCATAATCAGTATATCAGACTTCCTTTTGAAATTCTGTTGGTCTTTCCATAATCCATCTCATATTTACTATCTGGTCTCTACTTCCTCCACCTCTTCTAAAATTTTTTGTCTGCTCTTCTGTCATTTCTCTATCCATTTCTTTTTTTTTTAAATGATAATCCCAAATGCAACACAAATGGTTGAACAACCTATGGTATGTCAGTACTATAGATGGACAAGATGGAACTTGTTAACAGATAAAATGAGAAACTGTTCCAGAGGGAGAAGTAAAAGGAATGAACGAGGAGGAGAAATTTGCTCTGTAGGTATGTTGTTGAACTGTGAAGAAGTGGTGAGTAATTATTAATGCCTGTTCAAATGAACATTGGCCAGTAAGTGTTCAAAGGTAAACTGATGCCTTCAGTAAAAGAGAAATTCTAATTTTTTTTGGACATGGAGGGAGCAAAAATTGTAACATGTTTATGCAAGTTTGATGATAGCAATCTCAAGAAAAGTGAGCTTATCGTGTCTAGATTTGGGTGTGGTCAAAAATATGACTTATGGCTGGAAGAAAATGGTTCTTTTTGTTGGAGATAAGGCAGTGTCTATGTTTTGCTACCATAGACACTGATAAGTTGAAACTATTTTGACAGTTCTAAGATCAGAATTTAGGGTAGTAGATGTTGTTGTGATTTGTGTAGTGCAAAGTTTGCTGGATGAGAAGGAGTGTAGCATACTGTCATCAGCAAACCTGTGAATTGGGTTGGTGGCGAGCTCGAATGGGTCACTGATATACAGAACGAAAAGAGTGGGTAAGAGAACAGAGCCCATTGGAACACTAGCATTAGTTGCACAGTTAGAAGATAAGGATCCCTGTGCTATCAAGTGTAGCATGTGTACAGCCAGCAAGCTGGCAATCAAGTTGCAAATTAATGTCTCTAATTTCCAGACAATGTTCCAGCCTTTCCATGTCAAAGTCAGCAAGTATTCCTGCTATAAACAGATACCTCAAGTTCAAGAAAATGCCAACTAGAACCACCACTACATGGTAAATGACCACCACTGCCCAGTGAATTGGAGGCTTGATGTTGCAAATGTCATGTTAGGTCTTCAGAGCAGAGATTCTGGTTTCTGCCTTCCTCTTTTCTCCATGAAGTGTGAGTGATACCCTTCAAGGTCATGCCAAAGCCATAGCTCCTTTTATCTTGAGTATACATCAGTTAAAATGGTGGAGTCACAGATCAGTTGCCACTGTACTATACCTGAACCAGTCAATAACAAGTCAGAAGGCTTTTGGTCCACTCACACAGACAGACATTATGACAAGGAGGGTGGTCACTCTCTGTATGGGTGTCATACCCAAGAGTATTTCAAGTCATTGCATGTTGCCACTCTATCATTCAATTTAACCACAAATGAGCTTTGACAAATCTTACAAACACTGACACTGTGACATGAATCTCACTCAAACTAATCCCAGCAAAACAGACATAACACAACTAAACAACATACAAACTATGCCAGAATCTCTTATTTTTACATTCCCTTTACTAACAACCATGGCATTAACACCAACATAAATGACATTCACTGTTACTTATAGTCATCCAGACCATACCTCTTCCAACTATGAATGCCACTCCATTTCACCTCAGACTTTCACAACTAGAGTAACAAATCAAAAAGTCTTCGGTATCAAAGTAACCTAATTCTGTCCAAGTTTAATTATTAAAATGTTAACCTGAGTTCTTCATATTTCTTACATTTTATGTTCCTATTTTATAAATTAGTAAAGTAAATCTTTATCACATCATACCATATCAAGAAGAGAGTTTATTTTAAGGGCAAACTCTCTTCTTTATCATCCAGGAGTTCATGGAGTGCCCTGTTCTTGTGACCGGGCTTACTATGGACAGACAGGAAGAACTGTTGACATCTGCCTTGGTGAACATAAAAAATACATCTGCACTATCGTTATGACAAGTCAGGTCTAGCAAACCATGCCTTGGATACCACTTCACACAGGATCAATTGGAAGAAAACAAAATGCTACAAAGAAGTCATTATTCAGAGAGATTGTTTTTGGAATCAACAGAAGCTTTAAAACATACCCTCAACCTCAACAAGCATAGATGTATAAATTTACCAAAAATAATGGGAGGCAGTTATTTTAAGATCTTAGTCCTAATTAAGACTTTAGTTCTTTTTGTTGTCCGTTACAATTTTTTTAAACTAGTCCCACTGTTATATCAAATTGTTGTTTTGCATACTATAACAAACTGTTTGTGCTCTGAATATGCTGATATCAGTGAAATATTAGAAAATATAAATATTATTTTCTTATTCTGTGTTGTCATCAATACCGTGAAAATAAATAACAAGTCCCTGTTCATTCATTCCTCGTGTTCAGTCATAGTTGAGTAAAATAGAGAATACATTAATAGAGTACATGAGAAACAAAATTCTTATGGTGTGCCTTGTTAGGGATCTATCCAGAAACTGAATGAACAACAATGTGTGTTGATAATTTGGGATTTAGCTGACCAAATTGTATTCTTATTGGCTTAAATCATAACGTAAATGATGGTACAACATGACAATTTCATGACCAGCTAATGCATCACCCAGTTAAACAAGGCCACTGTTGATTATGTCAGGAAACCAGGGCAAACAGCAAAGTCAGCTACTGGAAAAAATCTCAGAACACATCCTAACTTACCATCAGCAGAGTTCAAGATTGGTACTATCAACATAAGAAACATTAATGAAGAAAGGGAACTAGCAGAAGAATTGAATAATTACCAAAACTCATTCATTCATTCTAGACTTTTTTTTTTTCTCTTTTGCCTGAGCCAGTTACAGAGTTAGCCAATTTCTAGTATTTCTAGAACAGGAAAGTCGTTTTTCCTCGTGGAACTCAAGTTTCAAACTTGCAACTCAAGAAAACTGAATGTAGAATTTACATTATTTCAAATAAATAATATATAGTGTTAGGATGTAATAGTTTTATGACAATTAACCTCATCAACCATTCAAGCAAAATATTTTTGGACATCTTACTCTTACATATTGAAGCAAAAATGAATCCAATTATTCAGACTTCCAGACTGAATTTTGAAAGAACAGGAGCACAACTGACTATATTTATGCTCAAAATAATAGGAGAAAAATACACAGACCATAATAAAGTAATGTGCCATAACTTTATTGTTGAGAAAGCCTTTAAATGTAGCCACAGAGAACCGTGATATTGGAGTGACAGCAGCAGGAAGAAGAATAAACCATCTAAAGTTTGCTGATGATATGGATCTCCTAATGGAAAGCAAATCACACCATCAGGATATACCAACAAAGTTGGCTCATATTCTTAAAAAATATGGCTTATGTCTATATCCATATCCATAATAAGTATCCAAAAATCAATAGCAATGACAAATATCTGTTCTTCTGACCAAGTACTGTGGCAGAAACTGAAAAAATCCTACTCAAGGATACACTCATAGAAGAAGTTGATCAGTTTAAATACCTAGGCAATATCTTTAATAAAGATGGAAGATCAAGATAGGATATTAGAACAAAAACTGCAAAAGCAACAACAGCACTGTCTACAACTAAAACCGCTATGAATAGATAACAAGCTTATAATTATAAACAGATTGTATCTTATTGATACACTAGTTAATTCAGTACTTCTATACTGAAGTGAAACTTGGACTTCCTTAAAAGAAGATGAAAAGAAGTTGCTGGCATTTGAAATGAGGCGTTATTCTAATGATACCATACACTGATCATGTCACCAATTATGAAGCAAGACAAAGAATCGGTTCTTTAGCTGGTCCAGGAGATAACATAACGAAGATTCAAAGGAAACAACTTATCTGGCTTGGTCATATCAGCAGATTTCATTGTCCCCTAATGCAAGTTCTGTAAGATTTATTCTAGGAACTTGAAAAATAGGCAGACCTAGGATAAACTAGACAGAATATAAAAAAATGGACAGGTGCTTTACTTACAGAGTTAAAAGCGAAGTGTCAATCGAGGCCTGAGTAAAAGATTTCTGTGAGAAATGTTTCCTGATGTCTGCCCGACAGTTCTATTGTGGACTATGGGAAGAAGATAGTGTTAGGGACCATATGGCAGTTGTCTGCCATTATCTCCTCCCCAGATGTGTTTGGATCCCTGATAGCTTAGGCAAGTATCAGTGATGGATAAGAGTGAAGACTGACTGGCTATCAACTCTAAAAATTGTCAGCTAGGGATAAAACAGTCTCATCTATTCCTCTGGAGAATAAAATGCGATAGCTTTATCTTGGTTGATTCCAAAGAACTTCGTGTCACTGGTACAAGAACCAGGATAAGAATTATCCAATTCCAGGAATTTGATTTTAATTTCAGCAGAATGACTTATCAGTCCAAAATAAGAAAGCTGACACAAAGAGGATGCTTAATAAACAGTAGGCAAGGGAAGTGGTGAAAATTTATCCCTGTTGACTGGTAGAAGAAAAGACAATTTCTGAAATATAATAAAATTAGTTTAATCCTTTATCCAAGTGTGAGCAAACAAAGTTTGCGCCTGAAGTATCTTCAGGACTAGGGTAAGGTGATACAACGCCAGGGCAACTCGTTGCAAAGGTGGAGAAAGCTACCAACACTCCTATCTAAAAAAAAAAAAAAAAAACTTTCAATTTCTGAAATAGTTTGAAAAGGTGGCACACAGATTATACAGCGAATAATCCATGCTCTTTCTGATGTGTCTTTAAGGTAGGGTATAGAACCTATTTTCTCACATCCAGTTGCAGTCTAATTGAAGGATGATATTTATCAATAATTTTCTGGATGGCAGCTTGGTTATAATGATTGGTGATTTTTATTTTATTTAATTCATTGAACAGAAATAAATCAGCTGAACTGATGGAGCATGCTCAGTGCAAAAAAGACTTTTGATAATACTTATCTTCTATGATAAATGATGGTGCAAGGACAAATGGATGTAGTGGCCAGTGTAGGAAGGTTTCAATAAACAGAAAATTGAATACTGGCTTTAGACCATTAAAGTATCCAGAAAAGTGTGAACTTTATGAGAATACATGGAATTTATTTGATACAGAAATTGTAGTAATTCTTTGAGTAGACCAACTGCAAGATATTGTAAAATCATGTATACGAGGAACTTTGTTCAAAAAGCTCTTGTATACTGATTTTACTGGTAAACAAAATTTACTAAAAAGTTACTTGTGGGTTAATAGAGATATTTTCATATTTTTCAATTTGGAAATAATAAAATTTGTATACTACTGAATATTGTCACCTTAAAGGGTTTTGTAAAAGAACAGAAAAATAAGTGTAAGATTAATAGTGTCTAAAGAAACCTCTTAGTCACCAAAAATTCCAGACAGGATTAAGAAGATTAAGTCATGACCTCAGGCTACTGTACACGTGCAGTGCGATATTACATAGGGGTCTCCCACCTAACTGCACCGATAGACGTGGGTGTCAGGTGCAGAAAATTACGGTACCCAGTGGACGATGACGTAAGCAAAAACGAAGGTCATCGGGACCGTATAAATAGCAGTTTGCTAAGTCAAAATGGGATCTTGTCCTGGGTCAGCGAGGAGTTTCGAGGTCACATGGGATTCCGACCTGAAGTTACGATGTATGCTACGGCAGCGGAGTTTTGCTAACATCGACAGAGATAATTTGTAATTGCCATTGGAGACCTGTGTTCCAGATAGAAAATTGCCGAGGGACCGATGTGACTAAGATAAGCTGTTTTAGAAAAAATTAGATGTCAAGTTTCCATGCCACCAAGTTCCCGATGTCCACTGATGATAAAGAAGGAGCTCTCAAAACGCAGAAGAGTTTCACGAGTCCAATGCTAAAGTCGAACGGTAATAGAAGGAAGTAATTTCAGGGATCATTCAGAAAAAGACCAGACATCTGTTCAAAGTAAGATTTTTCCTTTGTTTAGCTAGAAATAAGAAGATTGTGATGGTGATTTAATTAAGGGACTTGTTTTATAGTGATACTTGAGGACTTAAGGCCTTATGCTGATAGATGAGATATTCTGTTATATGTGAGAGAAGATCTCATCATCATCATCATCAAATTCCTGCCATGTACCCTCAAGGGGTGTACAGGATATGACAGTACTACATGAAAAAATTACATCATTACTAACTTCCTATCTACAATTTTCCTCCAAATCAGTCTGTTACTTGTCAAGACTCCAACATTATCAGATCTTATATTTCTATCGTCTAAGGCACTTTGTACCGTATCAATCCACCTATATCTTGGTCTTCCTCTGGGTCGTTTTCCTGCCAACCTGGCAGAGAACACTTGTTTTGCTAATCTTTCCTCTCCCATTCTATTTAAGTGACCATACCATCTGAGATTAGCTCTGCTAACGCATTCCTGGATGCTGACAATGTCAAGTTCTTTCCTAATATCCTCATTTTTAATATGATATTGCCATTGATGCCATCTGTTCACGCCTCTAATCTTTCTCAGGACTCTCATATCTGCGGTCTCTAGTCTTTGGTCAAGTGTTTTACTTCTGACCCAGCTCTCAGATCCATAAGTTAAAATTGGTTTGAACACAGTCTTGTATACAGCTAATTTAGTGTTCCGACTAATTTCTTTCTTATTCCATATGAATTTATTCAATTGACTTCCCACGATACCAGCTTTGCTGATTCTGTTGTCTATTTCTATATTTAGTTTACCATCTTCAGTAAAAATTGTGCCTAAGTAGCTGAAATGTTTTACTTGTTCCACAGGTTCTCCATTCACAACACAGTTGACATTTTCAATGATTCTGCCTATTTTCATTGTCTTTGTCTTTTTATTGCTGACCTTCATACCATATCTATTACAACAGCTATTCAATTTAGTCAGAGAATCTTGCAGACTTGTAGCGGATTTATTTAGAAGTATAACATCATCCGCATAAAGCAAAGAGCTGACATTAACATCTCCAATTTTGATATCAGGTTTAATACCACATTCCTTCATAATGTGATCCATATAGATAATGAATAACAGGGGGGATAATGTACATCCTTGTCTCACACCAGATTTAACATTAAACCATCTTCCTGTACTTCCTTCAATTCTAACTGCTGACTCACAACTCAAATAAAGACTAAGTATTGCTTGATATAATGCCCCATTGACACCATATAACTGCAGCGTATTGAATAGCTTCTCTCTTGGCACCTTGTCATATGCCTTTTCCAAATCGACAAAACTTAAATACAGATCTTTGTTATATTCCCATGCTTTCTCGACTATTTGTCGTAAAGTGAAGATCTGATCCTGACAGCCTCTATTTGGCCTGAATCCAGCTTGTTCTTCACCAAGCTTTTCTTCCACAATTCTTCTCAACCGTTTCTCAAGTATACTTGCATAGATCTTGCCAGGAACACTCAGTAGGGAAATACCTCTGTAATTCTCACATTCAGTTTTATTTCCCTTTTTATATATGGGTACTATGAGAGCTCTACTCCAATCATTGGGAATTCGTCCCTCTGTCCAGGCTTTCTGAACTATGCAGTGCAGCCACTGTAAGACTCTTATACCACCATACTTCAGCATTTCTGGTCGAATATCATCTACTCCTGCTGCCTTTCCACATTTCAAGCCTTTGATGGCTTTTTCTACTTCAAGTATGGATATGTATTCCTGACTGCATGCCTGGTCAGTGTTTTTTATCACTGTGCTGTCATCACTGCTTGTTTCATTTAGCAGTTTTTCAAAGTAATTACTCCATACTTCAAGGATATCTTTTTCTCCTGTTTTCATTTCACCTTTATCATCTCTAATTCCTTTTACAGCACTCTTTCCTCCGTTCCTAAGCTTCTTCAACAACCTCCAGAATATTTTGCCACCTTCTTGATATTTATTTTCTATATTCTTGCCAAAGTCCTCCCATGACTTTTGTTTAGCTAGTTTTACACACTGTTTAGCTTTCTTACATTTGTCTCTGTATTCTGTAAGAGTAACAGCTGCCTTATTTGCCAGGAACTTTTGATATGCTTTCTTCTTTTCCTTCACTGCCTCTTTAACTTCCTGTGTCCACCAGGGAGTTCTGATTTTTTTATCCTTGCACACAACCTCACCACATGCCTCTCTGGCAGAATCAATCAATGTTTCCTTCAGAGTTTGCCACTGAATCTCCAAGGTTTGATTCCTGTTCTCAAACTCTTTCATTTTCTTTTCAATAATATTTCTGTATTTTAGTCTACAGTTCACATCTGAGAGCTGCTCAACTTTTATTCGCTTTAAAACTTTCTTACATGTTATTCTTTTCAATATGAAATTCAATTTTATCCTGCTCAAGACTAAATAGTGATCACTTCCAATTTCAAATCCTCTGTACACTCTGGTGTCCTGCACCAGGGAGAAAACATCACTATCAACAATAACATAGTCAATGAGACTTTTCTTATTCCTAGCCTCTTCTCTCCATGTGAATTTGTGCAGATTTTTATGTTGGAACATGGTGTTAGTAATAACCAGTCCATGTCCTGAGCAGAAATCCAACAGATATTTGCCATTATTATTAGCTTTGCTCTTTTCTCCAAATTTTCCCAAAATATTTTTGTATGTCTCACAATCATTTCCTACTCTACTATTTAGATCCCCAACAAGGACCAACATTTCCTTTTTCATTGTGTCAGTTGCTTTTTCTAAAGCATCAAAAAATTCCTCCACTTCTACCTTAGTAGAACCTTCTGTGGGACCATAGGCACAAATAAGTCTCATTGTCCAGTTCCCCATTCTCATATTTGCCCACATTACTCTACTTGAGACTGACTGCCATTCAAGAAGATTAGCCTCGTATTTTGTGTTGAATACTATGGCTACTCCTTCTTTTCCTTGATTGTCATTGCCTGAATATAACATTTTGTATTTATTGCTCAGAAAGATCTCACCAGTTTTGGTCTTTTTTGTTTCAGTCACCCCTATTATGTCGATCTGGTACTTATCTAATTCCTCAGCTAGCTCCATTTCTTTGCCATTCAGGCTTCTTACATTGATAGTACCGATCTTTAACTCTGGTGATGTTGAGTTGGGGTTTGTTTTCAGATTTGTTCCAGTAGCTGACTTTTCGCTGTTCGCCCTGGTTCCCTGGCGAAAACAACGGGGGCCTTGTTTAACCGGGCGACGCCCCAGCCGGCATGAAATTTTGTCATGTTGTACCATCATTTTTTATTTTGGTTTAACCAATAAGAATACAATTTGGTCGGCTAAATCCCAAATTGCCAGCCCATCCTCGTTCGTTCAGTATCAAAGTAGATACCCAACAGGGTGCACCACGAGAAGGTGAGGATTGGACGTTAGGTCAGAAGCCCTGGTCGGTTCTCCGCATTCCTTTAAAGGCTATGTGGAGGTCTCCTCTCAGTTATACAGCTTTGACCCTTAAGCACCCCGAGAGAAGATCTGGTTAATTTAAAGTGAAATATCGTGTATTTTATGTTATAGCTATTGCCTAAGCCTGCAGAATGTTATGTTAATTATAAGATTAATCTGAGTATAACCAAGTTTAATGAGAGAAAATTATAGACACGTAGTCTTACTAGAATTAAATATGACGAGGAACTAAATTGCAAACATAGTCATTAGTGGTAATTTGAAGCATAGAAGCTAATTTTCTTAGTACTTAAAATTGACCCATTGTACATTTCACTGATGTTAAATAAATTGTTTTCTTGTTTAAATAACTTGCCTGATTTCTAATCCAATGCACTACTCATTAAACTCAAATCTGTGTGAGTCTTAAAAATAGATATTGTCACGACTGCATAACAGAAAATTTAAGTTCAGAGATTTACTTAGAATTAAGAGAGTAAAGTTCGGTGTGGTTTACTGTGTGTTATTCTTTGGATGAAGATTCACCTCCCACCCACGAATTTAGTGGCACAGCTAGAAACTAAATAAATTTTCCAAATTTAGTTGAGAATAAACACCAGTAGGTCAGACAAAGAGATTGGCTCCAGCCCGAGACAATTTCTTTGTTCTGTAAGTTTTGCACACGTGAGCTTTATATTATTTTCGGCCATAAGTCTAGTAGTATAGTAAAGGTTAAGAAGAAAGGTTTATACGAGATAACTACAGTTTTTACAAAGGCACAGAGGACAAGATATAATTAAGGACTTGATAACATATTTAAAATAACAACATTTTAACAATATCATCTATGAAAATGGTACTGAAGAATTCATTTTCGAGATGTTCCATAAAAACAGTCAGCCAAAGCCTTGTGAAACAAGATTGCCCATGGTTGTCCCTCAATTTTTAAAAGAAACTTTGGGTGGAATAAGACATTTTTTTTAAAGGAACAAATCAAGGTAAAAGCTTTTGAAAAAATACAAGTCAACTACACTACAATAAGGCTGGATACAATTGAATAACATTAGTACTGTCCGATCACAGATACCAGACCTTTGGTTGGCAATGTGCCAAGAGTCAATTCATATTGAATGGGAGAAATGAATAAGGTGATGTATGAATTCATTACCAACACACGAAATCATGTGCTTTATACGTAAAATTTTCCAAATGTTGTACAAGCAAAATAGTTACCACTTTAAACAGTAGAATTTTCATAAAAGAAAACCTAATTTTCTGATGTATAAGAATAAACATTCATCCCACGAAATGCACTGATTATCCTATTATCGGAAATGATTCGCCTTCTGATGTATGCAGACATGTCGAAGGGTCGTGCATCTGTGGGCACACAGTACTTAGAATCTCTTACTAAAATATGTTGAGCCATCTCTTTTAAGATGGATCATTTTTAGTCACAACATTAGGCAAAATATGATCATTTGTAACATTAAATGACATGCTACAAATAATAATAAATTAATAATGGCACTCTACAAAAATGTTGTTACAAGAAACCTATGGATAGTGCAACTGATCTAAGCTAAAGAAAATTATTTCAGTATGCTTTTACAAACTAATTTTATTCTAATAAAATTTAAGTTCTACTCTTCTAAAAAATAATACAAAATAATTCTACTTCTAAAAAAAAAAAAAAAGAAAAAGAACCATACAATACTTTAACATACAATTTTTATTGAAAAGATCAAATAAAATATAGCAACAAAGATAATAGGAACCAGCTAAAATACTAAAACAGCAGTACATAACAGATTGCTCTTACTTGGAGCCTAACATTATTATTATTATTCAGGAATATGTAAGAGAATGACTAATTGAAGGTATTGTCATAACTAGAAAAGGAGACACAAGGTTAGCAAAATAGTTGAAGCCAAAATATTAGGGAACTAAGATCAAGATAGACTGTTTCAGTAAAGATTTCTTAAGACATAAATGTAAAATTTCTCTTGTTGTTAAGATGAAAAGCCAAATGGCTATTTTTTTTTTTTTTTTATTCCCTTAATTTAAATTTCTCTTGTTGTTGTTGTTATGTGCCATCCAGTCATTTTCAACTCTTGGTGATCTTGCGAACAAAGACTCTCCATCCCTCAGCTTCTTATCCTTTCTTTCCACAATTTTAAGGTCAAGTTGGTAAGTTCTTTTATGTTGTCCATCCAATTCGTTTGTGGTCTTCCTCTCTCATTCGCTTAATCTTCCCCAACATAACTGCCTTTTCCAATGATTCATCAGCTCACATAATATGTCCAAAGTACATCAACTTCTGTTTAGCAATCATTGCCTCCAAGGAGCATTCTGTCTTTATATTCTCTAAAACCTTATTCTTGCAATCCATGGGATTCTTAATAGTCTCCTCCTCCACACCCATAATTCAAATGAATCAATTTGCTTTCTATCTTTCTTAATAATCCAACTTTCACATCCATACATCGCTATGGAAATACCATTGCTTTGACAATTCTAACTTTCGTGGCCTTACTCATACCTCTGTCTTTCATAATTTTTGCTAAGTTTAACATCGTTTTTTTCCCCATGACTATCCTCATTATTTCTGATTATTTCATCATAATTTCATCTTCACATTTACCATCATTTCTGATTATGGACCCCAGTAAATCATAACTTTCAACAATTTCTATTTTATTTCCTTCTATTATAAATTCATTTAAATTGCCTGAAGCCATCACTTTTGTTTTGCTGATGTTTAAATTAAGCCCAGCTTTGTTACTTTCCGTCTTAACCAATACACCCGCACCAGATCTTCCTTAGTTTCTGCTATGAGGGTTGTATCATCTGCATATCTTAAATTACTTATTTTCCTGCCACCAAACTTAATTCCAGCAGGATCTTTGTCTAAATCAGCTATTCTCATAACATATTCAAGATCATACAGTTTTCTTATCAAGAGAATTAGATGTTCAGGTATTCCCATTGATCTCATTACAATCTACAATCTGTTGTGATCCACACAATCAAAAGCTTTCTTATAATCAATAAACCAAATGAATACTTTCCTTCTATATTTTCTTGTTCTTAAATCAAATCTGATACTGTCCTTTTATTTCTTCTTAGCCCTTAATTTCAATTTAACTTCAGATATTAATAATTCATGATCTGTCCCACAGTCTGCACAGGTAGTATTTTAGGTGCTTGGATAGCACTCTTCCACCTACTGCTGGCAACAATATAATCTATTTCTCTTATGTTGTTGGAATCAAGTGTTTGCAATAAAGCAACTGTTCAACACAAAACTCCAACATCCTTTCTCCTGCTTCATTCCTCAGTCCTAAACCAAATTTTCCAGGGATGCCTCCTTTTTCATCCACTTTTACATTCCAGTCACCTAATATCAAAAGAAAGTCTGTTTTATCAGTACTGTATGCTACTTGTTGCAAGCTGCTATAAAATTCTTCTACCTCATCTTCACTTGGATCTGTAGCGGGTGGATACACCTGTATGAGTGTAACCCAAAATGTATCATGAAAACCTTTGAAGAAATGGAGTAGCATTCATAATAAGAAGAGAATACTACTCTATTTCTTCAAAGGTTTTTATGCCAGAGTAATGGACATGAAGTCATTGGTATCAAAGTGACCCATTCCTGTCCATCTCAGTTCACCAATTCCTAACATCTTAATTCGAGTTCTTCTCATTTCTTTCTTCACTAGTTCCAGTTTTCCTTGATACATGCTCCTATTATATGAAAATCAGTAAAGTAGAGGCATCTTCTTCTGAGATTAACTCTATCAGAAGTTGAACTTCCAGAAGGCTTTGATCCAGCTTCATCATTTTTGTTAACTTAATTGGAAGTTCCTCTCTGCTCTTCCCCAGTAGCCATTTCAGTGCCTTCTGACCTGGGTGTCCCATCTTACAGCACTATATCACAATAATTTAAATCTCTGTTTATACGATTTTCTTGGCAAAATATATATATAGAAGTTGTTTGCCATTGCCTTCTTCTGTTTAGCCTACTAAGTATAAGGCTAAACAAACTGCAAGAGATGAAGTAAAACAGAAAAACTTGGGGGAGGAGAGAAGGAGCAAGAAGGAAAGAAAGAAAGAAGAGTAGGGACCAGTCTACATATAATATAACAGATATATTGCATGAAACAAGGCATGGTCCAGCATCAGGCACCTCTGGTTTGACACTCCCATACCCACTAAAGTGAGCTCTTAAGTGCACAATATAGCCCCACCTGGAGAAAAATTACTGATAGTAAACATTTTGATGAAATCTTAATTGTATTTGATTATTGGAGTATCCTTTATATTCCTTGAAGTTAGTAGAGCTAGAAACAAATGTTGTTGATAGCTACTTGATTTTTTCAAATTTTTTTTAATTGGAATTTTTTTTTTTATATTGATCCCAAAATAACGAGGTCTATAAGCATATCAGTACTGTGCAAGATGCAGATGAGGACAGAAGTTTATTGATGTTTTTTTTTTTTGAACAGCTGCAGAATAAAAGAAGAGAAGAAGCAGGTTCAGTGTATTTGCAGTTGCACAATATACAGATGCTGGGTAGCTGCTGCTGTTCATGTATTAACATTTACAACAGAAAGCGGAAGAATGATAGTTGCCAATTCACTAAAACAGTGACCATGGAAATACCTGTAGAATAGACACTGCATCTGTGAGATAAAGGATGGAGTGAATCTGTAAGAGAGAGAGAGATCCTAATTAGGTACAACAGATTTGGGATGTTGTACCTAATTAGGTATAACATCCCGAATATGTGAGCAATATTCTAAGTATGGGCAGATTTGAGATTTATATAGTCAAGAGTTGGTTAGGTATAAAAGGGTCTTTTGAATGCCTAGTTTTTTGGATGCTGAGGAGGCTATTTATGTGATGTGTATATGCCAGGAGAGACTACATGTAAATGTTAATAATATTTGTGTGGGGTTTCACCCCTTTCTCCCATCCTTTGGGGGGGGGGGGGGGGGGGCTGAGCATTCCTGATGAGGGATTAAGTACATATATTTCTTATGACCGTAGATCCCTGTGTGTTCACAGGGCCAGTTCGCCTGTTCTGAGGGATGAAAAACCGAGTTTCCGGGTGAAAAAACCCCCTACCTTTGTATGAGACCTGCTAACTCACCTCGAGTCGAATGAGACCAGATAAAGTTTCCTCATATCATAGACAGGAATCGAATTGAAGTCTTTCTGACCATAGGGCTTCATCTATACTGACTGAGCTATGGAGGCTCTCAGGAAATGTCAGTCCATGCAAAGAGATCTAATTTTGTCTGGTGATTTGTGTATTACTGAGGATAAGAGTAGGTGAGCTGAGATCTCTTTTGCAGAGAAAAGGAGAGACTTTTTGTTTTTGGTGACCTTGAACACGACAAGGTTGTCCTCATCCCACTGAAGGATAGCATGAAGATCAATGTCTAAGGCACTGATTGCAGATAATCTTGTTGCCTGGGATGTCAGAGTACTACATGGTTTGTCAAATGAACAGGATGAGTGGAGAGTACTATCATCAGCAAATATGTGGATAGGATTAGTGGTGACTGCGAGTAGGTCGTTCATGACCAAGAGAAAGAGAGTAAGTGATAGGATCGAGCCTCGAGGCATTCCACCACTGATGCTGAAGTTGGAAGATGAAGGGGGGGGGGCATCTACTGTGACTCATAGAGAACCAGAGAGATAGCTGGCCACCCAGTTACAGAGGATGGTAAGGAGGCCAAAGGATGGAAATTTGTTAAACAGGCCACGATCCCATACACATGCACAGCTGAAAGCTTTGGAAATATCAAGGGTTTCTCCAAACTTTTCCATTGCATATGTCCAGTGATAAATGATGTAAGATACGAGGTCAGCTGTGGATCTTGAATGGCAGAATTCATACTGATAGTCGCTGATTAATTAGTGGGTCTCAAAGGTAGTGGAGGAGTTAGCTACGACTTTCTTCATTATTTTGGAGAGCACAGAGGTGATGGCAAGCACCTCTGTGTTCTCCAAAAAAGAGGTGATCCCCCCCCCTTTTTTTTTTGGAATAGGATGAACATGAGATTACATCCATGCATTGGGATAAGTACAAGATGTGTATAATAACTTGTAGACGATGCAGCATGGGTGTTAACGGTGGAACACAATGTTTGAGAACAAGTGAAGAGATATCATCATGACCAGAAGAATTTTAGTAACCAAGTTAGTTAGTAGTTTCCTGATTTCTTTTTTTTTTGTCGAAAAACTAAAGGAGGCATACAGTGCTTGGATTCCAGATAGGTGATTTCCCGTGGTTGTCTACAGGAACTTGAGGAAAAGAGTGATGCCAGGAGGTCAGCTTTATCTTTGGGTGAAGTAACAGTGGTGCCATCAAAATGAGAGAGAGAGAGGTGGAAGTGCAAGGGAGCAGAAGTTGCATGAAATGGTCTTAGTAAATTGCTAAGAAGGCAGTGTTAAGGAACTTTACTGTATTAGAAGACCAAAAGTCACTCCAGGAAGTTTTGAGGTGGCCGACTACCCTGATATGGGTTTTCAGATGCTTTTGATGTTTTTATTTGTCATAACAGCAGTAGCAAAGTTTGAATTTTTTTCTGTAAAGGGCTCACTCAATACCACAGTTACAGTTTATCTTATCATAACTGAAGGGAAAAGGAAGAAGATGAGTATTTAGATAAAATAACATTTGAAAGAAATAATCAAATAATCTAATACAGTCATTTTGCTAATGGCAAAGTGACTGCTTTGGAGTATTATGTAAATATCATCTGAAGGTCAATTTCATACCAAAGATTTTCTCACCAACTGATATAAAAATTTTGTGGATTGCATGATTATTGTAACATCTACTTACATACGATGTCTTGGTTTCCGCATCCCAACAATCACATGCATAGTGAGCCATTTCATTACTCATGTGCTGACGGAAGCGTAACTTTTTGGGATCTACTCCGATTTTTATAAGAAACTGGTGTATCCTAGCCAGGAAGTATCCCAAAGTCTCATTGGCAATAAGTTTCTATAATGAGATTTAAAAAATAATATCAATGCAAACAAAATAATGAGAACAAAGACATGGCTAGAATAAGAAACCTTAAAAGTGCTATCATTGCAAAGTAGTGAAACAAATAACTGTTACTCACCAATATCAAGGATTACAATAGTGACTTAAGTGAGCTATTTGTAATATTCCCTCCTTATGTGGGTTTATTTTTTTCTTACTCATCTCTAGAGGTTAGCTATTTCTGTTACAGGGAGAACTCTGGAAAATTTATTTAGAGTTAACGACTGCACCACCAGGGTTCTCTTTGTGGTATTAGATATATTCAAAACTTCCTGTAGAGTTTACTCTGAGATTATCCAAAAAGCTCATTTATCAGTCATGGCTGATCTTCACTACTTTCATTCATAGGTCGGTAATTTTTTTTTTTGGAAACAGTGCATTGCATAAAGATCAGGTGGTATGATTCTTTAACAAAACAAGCATGTTTATTTCAAATAAAAAGGCAAATATACAAGATCATACACTTTTAAAAGGGTTCTCTCTAAGCTCTATCCTAAAACTATAATTGTAACATTTCAAGATTTGAATATACACCAAGTCATGCAATATGATGACACAAAGAAAACTGTCAATCCTTCTCAAAACTAAGATCATCATGCTCTATAAATTCTAAGGCAAAATATCTCCTATTCTATTTTTTGTACAATTGATCTTTAGCTTTACTTTTCAGTCCGGAACAATGAACTATGTTTAAACAAAAAAAAATTGTCCCGTGGATTCAGTCAATTTTCCATATCTTAGATAAACACAACAAATTGTACTCACGGATCTTCGTTAACGCAAAACACTATACTATCTCCTTTGCAGGTTCCATGGGTTGCCTATCTGTCTCAGGCTTTAGCTTCCATACTGGGGGTTCTGTCTTTACCAGCGTCTCACGTAGATGACTCCCAGGGCTCGAAGCACATTTTACCTACATTTCTGAGTCGGCCGAAGGCGTCCGATGCACATTGCAGGTTCTCTCACTGGCAAGGCATACTGGTCCATCTTTCTTGCTCTTTCGATGGCTTCACAGCTATGTTCTCCTGACTTCAAACGAGCCGACTAACACGATGCATGGTGAGAGGAGGGGGATCCGGAGTTCTCTCACACACCTTGTAACTTAAAGGACCTCTATATACGACTCCTCAGGTCCCTGAACTAAGGGTCGTGGCCCCTGAATATTCCCGTGCAAAACAGTCTTGACCTTCAACGTTAATGTTCTTCTAATTCTCATGGAACACATACATAATCTTGTTTACAAAAAGCAGAATTTTTATGACACTGTCCTTGAAGCTTGCATCTGTCTGACTCCGAGCACAATTAAAAGCACTTACTTTGTATATACAATTCCTATGTTGTTTCTTTCCAAACTGAACTACATCAATACTGTGCTGATTTCTATGGATTTGTCCTTGAATCATACAACTTAAACATTTATTTGATATTTACAGTTTCTGCACAAACTTACATGCTACTTTCCTTAGAGTTAGCTACATGGGTTTTCACAAAATGTACAATGTTAATACAGAAATATTTACCTTGTTTACAAGTTGTGACCTCTGTAAAAGTTGATACAAAAAAAAAAAAAAAAAAAAAGGAAAAGTCCTACTGCATTGAATTTTACATACTGACTAATCTTATTATGATTATTAAGATCCAAATTTGATAATGCTAAACTTACATTCTTATTCTGATAACACAGAACTTAGAATTGACTAGCTCACTAAATTTTAAGCATTAATCTAATTAACGAAAGAACTAGAGCATTTTGAAACAGCAAAACATAAAAGAAAAAGTTCTGCATGTTATACCATTAAACCAATTTCAAATGAATTTGGAATGTAGCTGTTACTTTTGCTTATACTGCCTCTCCCCAAGAATTCTGTCTAAGTATATTAAAATAAAGGGAAGTTAGGGTTCACTGTTCTTGAAGCTTGCATCTGGCTGACTCAGAGCACAATAGGCTCAGAAAAGATCTTTTCCTGCATGGGAAACCAGGGTCTGGGACATAGAAATACAAGAGAAGAAAGATTAATACAGTTCTGTGAAGAAAACAATCTGGTAATAGGAAATACTTTATTTAGCCACCCTCCTAGAAGACTTTACACATGGAAAAGTCCTGGAGACAGCTGTAGGAACCAGATTGACTATATAATGATTAAAAAAAGATTCCGGAATAACATCTTACAAGCCAAAACATACCCAGGGGCTGATATTCGACCAGACCACAACCCTGTGATCATTAAAGTAGCAATAAAATTAAAGAAAACAATGAAACCTCTAAACATAGAAAAATATGATCTTGGCTCCCTTAAAAATCAAGAAATACAAGATAAATTTTTAAAGGAACTGGCACAATCCACTGCTGTTAATGTTCCTGTTCCCATCAAGTATCCTTATCCTAAAGATGAGATAGAGGATAGATGGCAGAAATTTAAAGAGGGCATAAAAAAAAAAGGCACTAAAACAAACAATTCCCAAATTTGAGAAGAAAATAAATAAACCCTGGATGAATGACAAGATACTGAAAATGATGGGGGGAAAGAAAGAAACACAAAAAATCATCCTGAATACAAGAACTTAAACAAGGAGATCAGGAAAGAATGTAGGATTGCAAAAAGAACTATGGCTCAACAACAAATGCAAAGAAATTGAACTTCTGGACAAAAAGTACAAAACCAGAGAACTTCATGAAAAAGTTAGGGAGCTAACTAACAAATCTTGCAAAAGGGTAGGCTCTCATTGCATTGAAGATACCAGTGGAAACATCCTAATGAAGAAAGACAAAATAAGGGATAGATGGGTAGAGTATTCAAAGGAACTCTACAATCATGATAGAATAGATAAGCCAATGCAAGAAGATTTAGAAGGGCCTACTATTCTTACCTAGGAAGTAACAAATGCCATTAGGAAACTGAAACCAGTAAAAGCTCCAGGAATGGATGGAATTATGGCACAATATCTAAAGGCTTTAGATGATAAGGCTATAAGATCACTGACTGACTGACAGTAACAAAATATACGAACTTGGACACCTGCCAAAAGATTTTAAGCACTCAACGTTCCTACCAATACTTAAAAAATCGAAGACAATCAAATGTGACGAATACAGAACAATCAGTCTGATCAATCAGATAGCAAAGATTATGTTATATACCATCCTAGAAGAAATAAACATAAAATCAAAATGGAAATTAATGAAACACAATCTGATTTCCAGGAAAATAAAGGAACTAGAGAAGGACTCTTCAACATTAGAACTGTTATAGAAAGATATCTGGAGAAGCAGAAAGAAGTCTACTTATGTTTTATTGACTACACAAAGGCCTTTGATAATATACAACATGAACAACTAATCAAATGCATCAGAAATTTAGAAGTAGATGGTAAAGATACCAGATTACTGATAAATCTATATTGGGAATCTATATTGGGAGCAAACTGAAAATAATCAAGAGAAATTCCCAGTAAATAAGGGTGTCAGACAAGGCTGTGTTCTTTCTCTTATATTGTTTAACCTCTATACCGAAAATATCTTCCAGCAATTGGAAGAATTTAAAGGAGGCAGGAATATAAACAACTCAAGGTATGCATATGATACAGTACTGCTAGCTGAAAATAAAAAAGATCTTAAAACCTACTAGAAGAGACGCTGAAGCTAAGTGAAAAATATGGACTTAATTTCAACTTCAAAAAAACCAAAACCATGCTGGTAACAAGGGAAAAAACCTGATAATAAATATTAAGATCAGAGAAAATACTTTAGATCAAGTAGAGAGTAATATATATTTGGGTCAACTAATTACAGAGAATGGAAAGTGTGATAAGGAAATATTAAGAAGAATAGAAATTGCTAGATCAACCTTCATTAGCATGAAAAACATTCTGACTTCAAGGGAAATTCACACAAAAACAAGAATTAGGCTGTGCAAATGCTTAGTGAGATTACTCATGCTATCCACATGCTGAAAAATAATAAAGCTCCAGTAGTGGACTGCACACTGGTGGAGACGTCCTGCTGGAGCAGCTGCACCGGCTCATCTTGATGATCTGGCAAGAAGAACGGCTGCCGGACGAGTGGAAGGAGTCGCTGATCACCCCAGTATATAAGAAAGGAGATAAGGCTCAATGCGGCAACTATAGGGGCATCTCACTGCTGTCGACTGGCTACAAGGTGCTGTCTAACATCATGCTAATGTACCTCAACACCATATACAGAAGAGTGCCTTGGTGACTACCAGACAGGCTTCAGGAGGAACTGTTCTACAATAGACCAACTCTTCACACTGTGCCAAGTTTTTGAAAAGTTGTGGGAATATAACCGGGAAGTTCATAATATTTTCATAGACTTTTCTAAAGCCTATGACTCAATGATATGCCCAAAAATATGGCAGATGTTAGAAGAGCTGGGAATTCCTCGAAAACTCCAAAAAATGGTGCAGGTGTGAGTAGCTGGTTTGAGAACAAGAGTGAAAGCAGAAGGTGACCTTTCGGACCCGTTTCAAGTACAGACCGATGTGAAGCAGGGTGATGGGCTTTCTCCGATTCTCTTCAATCTAGTGTTGGAAAAAGTAATTAGAAAAACACATAGCAAGTGGCAGGTGGAGTCGACATGGGGGTGCAAGTTAGGATTCTTGGCTATGCTGACGACCTGAACATTATTATGGTGCATCAACGGTACTACGCGGTGGCATTGGTTACTGCTATTGAAGAAGTTGCAGAAGTATTTGGCCTGAAAATAAATGCCGAGAAGACAAAATACCTTTTTATGAGTTGCCATGCTGCTCAAGATCCAGAGGGAACTGCACAGTTTGAGAGGGTGAAGGTATTTAGGTACTTGGGTTCTTTCGTGACTGAAGACAACAAAGTTGAGGCTGATGTCCAGAGTTGGGTATATGCTGCGAATGTGGCCTATTATCAGGTGCATCCCCTTTTCGCCTCGTGCTTGCTGTCTTGGACTACAAAGGTGGGACTATACAAGACTTTTGATCAGGCTTGTTCTCCTCTACGGTGCCGAAGCGTGGACTCTCATGGCGAGACAAGCCGATCACCCGAGAGTATTTGAGAACAAGATGATACGACGTATCTATGGAGGGATCATGGCAGATGGAGTCTGGAGGAGGCGGTCCAATGCTGCCATACATGCTTTATACAACTCAGCAGACATCTTGATGGAGCTGCGAGCCCGGAGTCTTCAGTGGCTGGGGGCACCTGTACCGTATAGGCCCTGAAACGACTGTGAGACAAGCGTGGGAGGCCCGACCCCGATCAGGGAGACAGAGAAAGAGATGGTTGGATCAGGAGAAGGAAGACCTGCAGGCTGTCGGGCTGGAGACCAGAACATGGCAGACAGTCACAGAGGACCGTGCCCAGTGGCGACGTGGTGCTTGAGGCCACATGTTGCCACAAAAGTCCCCCCGCGCTGATAGCACCTGGCTAATGTATGCAATGTAATAACGTAAAATGCTACGTATGGTCAACACTGCTATCTGGAGCAGAAACCTGGACAATATCAAAATATTGTGAAAATAAACTAAAAGCCTTTGAGATGTGTATCCTCAGAAGAATTCTTAGAGTCCCATGGACTGCCAAAAAAACTAATTTAGAAATATTAGAGATGGTTGGAGAAGATAGGAATCTGTTGAAAAACCATTAAGAAAAGGAAAACCACCTACCTTGGTCACATACTAAGGCATGAATCCCTACAAGACAGGGTTCACTACCTTAGCTACCCTGACAGGAAGCACCATCCAACTGATTTTAATCCAAAAGGACTAAAATGAAGGGGGGAGGGGAAGATTGCTTTCTCTGTAGACACCATTACAGATAATATAATTCAGTGCTTGGATTCCAGTATGATAGGTGATTTTAATCAAACACATATTTTTTAATATCAATTACAACACAAGAGAAGTCTCAAGACCTATAACAACAGTGCCATGTGAAGCAAGTGATTAGAGAGAAAGACGGAATCTGTTAATGTATTTATGTTTCTTAAGTTTAGATGTTTATTAAATTGCCTAAAGCTGATATAGAATTCTTATATAGAGAGATACATTATATGCTCCACTAGACAGCAATGTCCAACTGATTTTGAGCAAATTTTGAATAAGTTATTAGCTACAATGCTTAATGTCTCTGAAAATATTTTGGCTCAATCAGACTGAAATAAAGGATAATTGTGTAGAAATGGGTGCCTCTCAGACCTCTACAAGATGCAGCTTTTAACTGGTTTTGACCAATTCAGAATATAATATTTATGTTGCTTAAGGACACCAAGAATTTCAGCACAAGAGCAAAATATGTACGGGAAGGAATAACAATAAAAAAAAAAAAATGCTACATGCTACAGGTTTCTTTATTCAATTGATTTATGACCAATTATTTTTCAACTTTTACCTACTTCATCTAAACAAAATAAGTGATAGCTCAAAAAGCATCTTATATGCCAAAATGCAAGCAAAAACAGGAAATCAGTTATATTTCTAAGTGGAATTTAAACAATACTGTAACAACAGTAGCATCAACAGTGATACTACTGTTATCACAGATAACAATAGTATCACTGTTGATGGTACTGATAAAAACTTTATCTCATAAAAAATAATAATGTCATCCAAAAGAAGCAAGTCCGATTCTTCTACAGCTGGCAAGAAAAGAAAAACATTGACTTTGGAAACAAAACTCAACATTATTAAGGATTTTGAAGGCGGAATGAAAATTTGTGAGCTAGCAAAGAAGTTCGATCTACAGTAAGAACAATCATAAAAGAAAGGTTTACAGATTTTGGAGGACATAGATTCTAACGTGGAACAAATTGTAGCCACAAGGCAAGGAATAAAAATATCACTAGCTTGCTATGAAGAAATTTTGCGTGACAAGAAAAAGACATTATACCGTCAGACGAATCTATTAGATTTTATGAAACCATCGACATCGAAACTTTCTTTTTTTTATGTATGAAAAACTACAATTATGATTATATTTCTTAAAAAATATAGGTGTTTTTGTAAACCTTTGGTCCCAATTGTATGTTTGTATATATAAATTACATGCAAAATTATACCCCGAGTTACGTGAATTCGACTTGCATGCTTTTTGTTGGTCCCACCTACCGTGTAACTTCAGAGTTTTACTATATTCAGTTTACCGATAATGCAAAATTAGGTAGAGTAGTAGTTAATCAAGCCAAAGTGCAGAGCTTGCAGAATGATTTAAAATATGCTGTCAGTGTGGGCAAAAGATAATAGGTATCAGTTTAATGTGAAGAAATGTAAAATTATGCATTTTGGGATAAATAGATTACAAGCCGTGTATCGCATTGATGGCACTGTACTCCAGCAAATAGATGAAGGTAGAGGTTTAGGGATGGTGATAGACAGAGAGAGAAAGTTTAGAGGACATATTGCTAAGGTAGTCCATAAGATTACTTGGCTATCAAAGAACACATTAACAAGTAGAGATAAGGAAGTTATTCCTCTTTATAAAGCCTTGATATATCCACATCTGGATGACTGTGCTCAAGTCTGGTCCCCTGGTTTCTTGGGAATGAGGAAGTGGTCTGTGGAATGTTCCCTATGAGGATTGATTGAGGGTGTGTGGATTGCAAAAGTTGGTCAAAAAGAAAAAAAGAGGGTATATGATAGAAACATTTAAGTTACTTAAAGGGTTTTATAGGATTCATGTAAGGGGAAATGTTTCAGCACTTGGCTAGAGGGGCCAGAACAAGAGGCCATCCCTGGAAGTTGAATGAAGCTGGTTAGTAGCTGTGCGGACTAGATTTTTTGCTTGAAGAGTTGTGAATGAGTGGAATGGGCTGCCAGAGTCGGTTGTGAGTGCTTTGCCTGTTAATGGGCTCAAAGAGAAGTGTGATAGATTGTGTGGATAAATTGTGTCTCCTACAATGAGTCTTTGGACTCCACGGAGGTACCCATACAATAATAATATCTAGGTGCAACTCTATTAGCAGATACTTTTGAATCATTGACAATGAGAAAATGTATATAAATATATATTTTTATTGGAGGCGTGTCGAGAATTTTGTTAATCATCTTCGATTTGTATCCACTGAGGCTGAGAGAATGCCTCAGGTAATGTAGTTCTTCATTCCTTTTTTCTGGTGTACTGGAAATGTAGGCTTGATATGCTTCCAACAGCTCCCTCAAATAAATGAGATTTCAAAAATGCTATTACATTACCTTCATTAAGAAGGTTATAGATGAAATTGCAATGCTGCTTTGTGATTACACTGTCAAAGAGGCTTTTATGCAATGTATATAAATTTTAAGTACTTACATCTGCCTAAACCTCCACATCCTCCCATGAAAAAATCAGGCATATACAAAATTAATTGCTCTTGTGACATTTGCTATGTAGGTCAGGACAGTTCTGGGAAGATATATACATGTCCAAATACATAAAAGACGTTCAGAAAAAAAGAAAGCATAGGTTAAAATTAGCTTTGCACACAACAAATACAGGCCAAGTAAAAAAAAAATGCCATTGTGATCATAACTGTTTTATAAGAAAATTTAAAGAAGCATCAGAAATACTCTACATCCCCACACAATGTAACAAAACCAAGATTTAACCAAACCCCAAGTTTGGTTTGTATTCATCAAAAATCTAGCTGTGGAACTGGGATATGACACAGAATGTGACAATAACAACTAGCATTGTTTTAGTACTTGCATGTTTATATTTAAGAATTTAGGAACACAAAACACGTGCTGAAATGATTATTTTACTAATTATTAATAAAATAACACTTGATGTTTCGACCCCTGTATCGAGATCATCATCAGAAGGATACATGTGCATAGGAACCAAGCTACATGCTGTTGCATTCTATAAAGGTAAATTAAATCTACGTTGTTAACTAATCTTTTTCTTAACCTGACCTCCAGTGATAAAAAAAAAAAAAATATATATTGGCGTACATATTTACTTGGTAGATAATGTTATGAAAAAATTAGTTTGAATGACTATAATACCGAGAATAAAAAGAATAAAGTTTAATGAGATACTACTAGTTTCGTTGAACAAAATTCAACTTCTTCAGGTATCAAAGACAAAGAATTATGTAAAATAACAGAGACATAATAAAATTACATCAACAGAACTAATATACAAGACCGAAGTATAGTTTAAAACAGGAATGCTTGCTGGAATTCCAATTAAAGTTGACTACATGCGAGAATTGTCATGAGAGCGCCAGTATTGGATAGTGGCAATGTGTGCATCAGAAAGATTGTAGCTAAGGCTGTTGTTTATATGGGATGAATCAAGGGATATTTCTTTAGATTCCACTGTCCAATACTTGCGCCCTCGTGGCAACTCTCACATGTAGTCAACTTTAATTGGAATTCCAGCAAGCATTCCTGTTTTAAACCATACTTTGGTCTTGTATATTAGTTCTGTTGATGTAATTTTATTATGTCTCTGTTATTTTACATAATTCTTTGTCTTTGATACCTGAAGAAGTTGAATTTTGTTCAACGAAACTAGTAGTATCTCCGCATTAAACTTTATTCTTTTTATTCTCGGTATTACAGTCATTCAAACTAATTTTTTCATATGTATGTGTGTGTGTATATATATGTATATATATATATATATATATATATATGTAGAAAGTTTTTTACCTTGGGTATATATTATGTTAAAGATACCAAGCAATTTTAAAAGCTAGGTTTTTTAATCCTTTTTCCCAAGTAAGTCAAGTTTGTGTGGCTGCATGTAGTGTAACACTAGGCAACTCGTGGTAAAGGTGGAGCAAGCTCTGATCACTTTCCTTAGAATTTTCCCCTAATGCAAAGCACATTTCCTTGCGGAAATATATGATACTATGCATTAAGGTAATGGTCACTACCCATACCGGTTTCGACCTTTATTGAGGTCTCGTCAATGGGAGCCAGACCTAAAAAATGCCAAGGTATTTACTATGCACTCAGATTCTTCTGGATTTGTACAATTCAGGTTGCTATTGAATGTTCTGGAGAAACAAAAACACTTCAAGTCTTCTTGTATTGAGATTTTTCTTTGTGGTTGCTATGAAGGTTGCAGATGGGTCCTCCACATTCTTGGAATGGTTAGACCATCATTTCTATTCAGATTTGGATTATGTTTGAGCATTTCACATGCCTCTTTGAATTTCCTCTCGAACAAGGTTTTGGTGCAGCGTAGGGACTTGGTACCTTTCCAATCAATTCTGTGGTATGTTAGGAGCGCATGGTCAGAAAGGCCAGTTTTTCCAAAATGGAGGTATTTAATATGTCGGGATGTATTTGCCCTGTTTCCCCTATGTATGGTATGTTACATGTGCATTGTATTTTGTAAACCCCTGGGTGAGCTAGGTGTGGCAGAGGATCCTTGGAAGAACTGAGTAGGTGTCTTAATTTTGTCGGAGGTTTAAAGGTGGTTTTGATGTTGTATTTGTGTAGTGTTCTGTCTATTTTTTCGGAAATGTCTCTAACATATGGTATGGCAATAGCATTCTTGAAATCTTTTTGTTTTTAGTGGTATCTCTGCGGAGGATCTTGTGGATGGTTTTTTTACTGTATCCATTTTTTTTATAAAGGTATGGTTGATGATTTCTTATTCCTGGTTAAGCGCTTGTTCATTTGAACAGATAGTTTGAGCCCTGTGTTTAAGGGTGCTTACGACCTCTAGTTTTTGTGTTGGTGGTGATAAGAAGTTTTGTGTATGTACTGGCCTGTGTGTGTAGGTTTGCGGTAGACTGAGAAGGAGAGACAGCCTGAGGGAAGATGTGTGACGAGTGTGTCCAGGAACAGAAGAGAGTTGTTTTTTTCTATTTCAATGGTGAATTAAATGTGTTTATGTTGTTTGTTCAGGTGGCTAAGAAATGTATTTAGTGCTTCGCAGCTGGTGCCAAATGGCAAAAATATCATCGACGTATCTGAGCCAAATTTTGGGTTTTAGGCATGCCGACTCTAGAGCTCATTGCTCAAAGTCTTCCATATAAAAGTTAGCAATTGGGAGGAGGGGAGTGCTGAGCCCATGGCTGTACCCTCTTTTTGAAGGTAAAAATTGTTTTGCCACATGAAATACCCGGAGCGGAGTACATAGGCAAAGAGGGTAGTGATGTCGTGTGGAAATATGTTCTGTAAGAGCAGGATAGTATCATTCATTGGGACATTGGTGAAAAGGGAAGTTATGTCAAAGCTGACTAATAGATCTTGGTCGTTGAGTGCCCAAACATACCACAGAATTGATTGGAAAGGTACCAAGTCCCTACACCGAACCAAAACCTGGTTCAAGAGGAAATTCAAGAGGCATGTGAAATGCTCAAACACAATCCAAATCTGAATAAAAATGATGGTCTAATCATTCCAAGAATGTGGAGGACCCATCTGCAGCCTTCATAGCAACCACAAAAAAAAATCTGAATAGAAGAAGACTTGGTGAAGTGTTTTTTTTTTTCCCGGAACATTCAATAGCAACCTGAACTGTACATATCCAGAAGAAAATCTTAGTATAACAATATGAACTGTACAATTCCAGAAGAATCTCCATACATGAGGACTTTAGCAGAGTTTATTGTAGTTTTCATTTATTTATTTTAATTTTTTTTTAAATTTAATTTTTTTTTTTATATATATATATATATATATATATAATGTATATTTTATCACTAGAGGTCAGGCTAAGAAAAAGATTAGTTAACAACGTAGATTTAATTTACCTTTATAGAGTGCAACAGCATGTAGCTTGGTTCCTATACACTTATCCTTCTGATGATGACGTCGATAGGGGTCGAAACGTCAAGTGTTATTTTATTAATAATTAGTAAAATAATGATTTCAGCATGTGTTTTGTGTTCCTAAATTCTTAAACATGAATGCTGATCACCGTGTAACCTTAAAAGAAAGACTTGCATGTTTAGTTAGTACAATGGTTTTTTGGTTACTTCGTTTATATGTGCTAGTGTTGAAGTCCTTATAGCATCTGTTGTGTGCAATTATTTTTTTACTTGTACACAAATGATCTAAGGCTCATGGCTTATGAAACTTGTCAAGTCATACTTTTTCTTTTAATAAATTAAGAAATGCTAAACCGTAGAAATATGTTCGTAAGTGACCTTTTGTACACGATTAGTTTCACTTGAACTCTACTAGTATTCTCTTGCTCATGGAGTCTTGATCAAGACAAGGGTAAACGTATGTTTGTGATGTTACTTTTGAATATTATTTTACCATTTTCTTTTTTATTCACTTCTCGATGAATTATTACATGTGTTAACCATTATTTACTTCATAAAAATTGATAGATATTTGTTCTCATTATTTAGATTAACAACTTCAATGAAATTAATGTCAATAATGAAACCAATTTTACATTTCATAAGCATTATAAAGAAACACGTGGATCATATATAAGAGCACATTTACACTTTTGCACTGACTACTGACTATCTCTCACCTCCCCCCCCCTTTTTTATCATTTACTTCACATTATGCTGGTAATAAAAATCACCATAAACATCTAATAATGTTAATCAAAATAAACTGTTAAGGAACATTATACACAAATATAAAAAATTTAATTAACCTCACCTTTTTTACTGCATCTCCAACACCAACAATTTCTGCAGGTTTGCCACTCATCTGATTACAAGCTGAATACAATATTAATTCCATATCTTTTATCAGATCAAATTTTGGATGATTCTTATTACTTGGATCCACAAAATGTTCTATTTCAGCCATAGTAAACTCTCTATTGAATGAAATATTCTACTTTAGGAATAAAATCTTAATTATAAACTTGAATTATGAGACTAAAATGCAATTGAGACCTTAATTGTATGTAGAGTGATATCAATGTTTTTCCTTAATGAATTCTCAACTGGGCTAATACATTTTACTTCAATTAAATAAAAATGATACAACTGACTCTTATTGTACTTTAAACTTCTATTTTTTTAAAACAAATTTTGTAAGTATGAATAATATGAAAATCAGGAGAAAAAAAAATTGATGAATATCCAAGGATGGGATTTTTTTTTTGCCATAAAAGAAGGCAGCTGAAATATATTAAAAAAAAATAAATAAATAAATAAATAATAAAAAAAAAAATTGAAGAAATTTGGAGAAAAGAGCAAAACTAATAATAATGGTAAGCACAAGTTTCTGTTCAGGGCATGTGTAAAAGGGGGGTTATTTTCTGTTACTTCGTTGGTTACTCGTTTCTTGTTTTATTTATTATCCTGGGATGCTTTGACTTATATATATATCCAGGTGATGCTACGACAGTGTAATATATATTCACTTAATTTTTTTTTTGTTCCCCTTTTTATACTCTAGATTCCTACCTTCTGTATTCTATACTCTTTCTACCCGAGAGCAATGGAAATATTTATTTAGATTTATGACTGCGCCATCCATGCCTCGATATGGTGCAAGAAATATAGTACTTCCAGTAGGTTATTAAATCTTTCACAACAAAACCTCTTTATCATCCCCAAGTTATCAATTTGCTTTGCAGTCCTGGCCCTATAACTCTCTATTGGGTTCCCACTTTACAGATTCGAGTTTATTTTTGAATCAGTGCATTGCAAAAGACAAGAAAATGAGACCAAACCATTATGTACTAATATATAAACAAAATTTAATTACTGATCTAATAGTTACTATACAATACTTGAAATCAAATTTTCATTCATACAAGAAATTCATTAATCTTGAATAATTATTCAAATATAATACTTAGTGAACTCTCTTATTTTTTTTCTCTAATTAAATCTCAGATAATGCATTCTATATCACAAATACCAAATATTATTCACACAGAACAAGAAATTTCTTGATGTGCACTAACAATTGTAATTAGTCATCAACCATGCACCATACACACACACAGACACACACACACACACATTATATGACTTAGATTCTCATCTTAAAGACTTAGTTAATTGACTGACAATTACATTGGCATATTTCATTCCCTTTGATTAAAACAGCTCTATGATGTAATAATAAGCAATTAATTAACACACATTAATCAAAGGAAATCTTAATCAGCCCAATCTTTCTTAGGGAAATTAACTATGCTCACGTTAAACTCAACAATCATTTTTATACAAATCTGCGAGCGATTCATGTACTTTAAACCACTATCTTTCTATATTAAATAGTTCAGCAGTTCCTTGAGGGGAATTCTCTTAAATCACAAACATAAAATAATTAACATTCAGACTCACATGGGTCTCTGACTGTCTTGCATATGCTTTCCCTTGTTTCTTTTCTCGGCCTTCAGGGGTTTCTTCGTTCCGTGTTTCCTTCTTTTCCTTGATGGGAGTCACAGGGCAACGTTAAGGAACTGAGTCAGCCAAACGGGACACAAGACTGGTACCTTCTGGCATCCAGAACTGACCAGTGAAGAACTGCGTAGGCTGATGGCATGCACGTACTCAAACAGAGTGGCAAAGACTTCAGAACCAGTAGCAGGAATTCTTCTTAGACTGTCGCCTCCGATTTTATCCTTGGCTTCGGACTGGAAATTCCCTTGGTGGACGGAACTCCATCACTTCTTTCTCACGACCTCTTGTGGATAGCTCACTGAAGATGGAAACAGGAAGCTTTTCTCAACAAAATTCCAAGCCTTATATTCTCAATACCCCTGCACTTTGGGTTAAGTTTATTGGACTCCAAATGTCCCCGTACATGTCTTGCACGTAGTTACGAGAACCCTGTACAACAGCACGTGACTGGCGGTTCTCGAACTTTCACCGACAAATCCTATTCTTCCCCTTTGATGTCCTTAATCCGGCTACATGGCCTATGGGACTTTCCGACTGATGGAGGCCATCCCTTTTCAATACTGATCTTGAAGGTCACCTGCTACAGGACTCATAACTACGTTTCAAAAGGAACTACCGACTTACAGACACTACCCTTGGTTTCAAACATCCTACTTCTGCTCTTAAACAATGAGCGAGTTAATTCCCTTTGGGCTTATTTTGATCTTTATACAAAGTTTAAACATACAAAACATAGATACATTATATACAAGGTTTTTAAGGTGTGTTCCTACAGTAAAAATCGACGTACTAGAGATTTTATTAATTTTCGTAACATCGAGTTTTTACACATGCACTAATCGTTATCAATACCATGTTCCGATGTAAAATTATGCACAAATTCACATCAAGAGAAGACAAAAAAATAAGAAAAAAAGTATTATGTTATTCCTGATAATGATATCTTCATGCTGGTTGAATTACAAAGTAATCATTCAGTTTTGAGCAGAATAAAAATTAATTTCACAGTGAAAAGAAAAATACATACAACAAGAATTTTAAAAAGAATCAAAGTCAAGTAGTTTTGAGAAGTGAAATATAGATTCATATATAATGTATATATTATTCAAGAAAAAATGAAAAAAAATTACATAGGCAAAGTGGATTCCCCATATATGGGAATAAACAGGCGTTAGTTGATTTTTTTTTTTTTTTTGAAGTGGATATTCTATCCTATCAGTGGTCCCAACAGACACTTAAGCACCCATGCCTCCTGGGTGCTTAAGTGTCTGTAGATGTGAGTGTTCACGGCCAGTTTGCCTGTTCTGGGGGATGGAAATCCAAAGTTTCCGGGTGAAAAAACTCCCTACCTCCACATGAGATCGGCTAACTTACCTTTCGTCGAAAGAGACCAGATAAAGATTCCTCACGTCACTAACGCAAATCAAACCCAGGTTTTTATGCCCAAAGGGACTTTATCTATGCTGACTTAGCTATGGAGGCTCAAGTGGATATTAGATCGGCTTTATCTATGTTGACTTAGCTATGGAGGCTCAAGTGGATATTAGATCCAACATTATCGCAAAGCTGATTGTTTATAGAAACTATGACAGTTCCGCAAGCTGAAATGAAGCTTTATGGCTCTTCCTTGAGTAATTATTTTGGTGCACCAACTGAAGTTCACTTATGAAAAAATACATTTCTCTGACATTTTGATTTCCTTAGTACTAAATGAGTGTCTCTGCTCTCTTAAGGTTTCTGCCTGATCTCTGAAGAGAAACACTGTCAGGCCAGTGAAACCTTTATTAAATGCACTAATAAAAGGCGAATATATGGACGCTTAGGCAGCAGTCATGTCTTTTAAATAGTGCAAGCTAAGACAACTCGGAGATGCTGATGATTATATTCTCATAAGCTCTCAGGTCAACTTAGAAAACTTTCACAGTTTCTATTTGGCTTTGAAATAATGTTGGATCTAGTATCCACTTTACCTGTGTAATTTTACATTGCTGAAATAAAGCTTTATGGCTCTTCTTTTAGTAAAAATGAAAAATTTTGAAAATAAGTAACAAACCGTAGAGAATCAGTGGCAGACTATAAAGAAAATATTGACTTATTCAGTCAGGAAGCGAAGTTGACTGCAAAGACAGAAAAATCCGAACTCCATTGTCGTCATCATCAGTGCCCATGGATCCATGCCTGTTAGTGTCTGATGCTTGTTTTGCCATCCCTTGCCATTTTTCTCTTTCTATTTCCAGATGACTCAAATCTTGCAATTTCTTTCAACATCACTCCTTCACATCATCTATTTACTCTTGCCTTGGCTATCCTCTTCTGTTTATACCATCAATTGCATACACCCAACATCAAGGTTTGAATTTTCTATTGTTATCCATTCTGCAGACATATCTAAAAAGCTTTAGTTTCCTTCAAATTATTTTCAGCATTTTCATTTATTACCTTTTGCATCTATCTGGCTCATAAAATCTTTCTATTAGTAAAAGTTTCTATTCAATGATGATACATTGTATCATCATAAAAGGGCATGAGTCCCTTTTACGGCACCATCTCAATTCAACCCAAAATTTTATCCAGGCTCAGGACTGGTGTAGCTGACGAATCAGGCCTATGGCTAGGTCAGTATTCCTGACTGTAATCCATGTGTGTGTGTTCATGGGGTCGGTTTGCCTGCTTGTGGGATAAACTGGCAGAAAAAAGCCCTGCTGCCCATGCCCAGCTAATTTGGATATGGCTGAGGAAGATCCTTAAGCTCCTCACATCGTCGATGGGAATCGAACCTAGGACACTCCTTCCCCCAGGCATATGATTGTGAAGTGCAAAGTCACTAGGCTAACTGCCTAGTGGTTTTAAATATTCTTTCCACATCGTCTTTTTCTTAAGAATCTCTTGCTTAATAAGACTGCACATTTATTTCACACCAAGCATGTTTATTCTTCAAACTACAGAGCCACATTCCAATACTGTATCATTGATATACTATTTAAATACTTCCAATGCACTGTTGATACTATTCCCATCTAGAACTGATTCCATGGTAGTGAATCCAGTATTCTCCTCAGCTGGTTAATTTTTGACATTGAAGTTTAACACTTAACCTTTTTTTGAATGGAATATCTATATACTCAGCCACTTTCCAGATCACTGTAACAAATGGAGACAGAACAGTCGTGTCCTGTTGCTGAAACTTTTTACTTTTACTGAACTCCTCCCACAATGATCAGGTCTAATACTCTTTGACATCAAGTTCCTTCTGTCAATGCTGCTTAAGGAAGTTGTCATCATGAACCAGCTCAATAAATTCAACTTCATTCTTTTCATGAAATTTCACAGCTAACTAATCAATGTTTGGATAATTACAAAGTCATCCATGATAGTGATTAATCATTTATCATCCATTAGGTTTATTTGGTGATGCATTTCATTGTCACTAGCAGCTGATCCAGTAGGTCTGTAGCAACACTCAACCATGTATTTGATCCCATTTGACTCCATTCCACATAACTTTAAACTCACTGCTCCATGGGAAAACTGTTATATTGCAATCATAGCTGGATTCAAATTATCCAATAACATTAGCATCAAACTTCTTCATCTCTTGTCTATCCTTCCTAAAAAATATCCTTTACATTCAATAACAGTGAGTACATCTAATTCTGAAAGCTAGGTCTCACTCATGACAATAATCTGAGGACAAAGTATTCACTAAGAAAACAAACTCAGCTGCTTTGTTCCTTATATTCCTGGAATCTGTTTACAGACGAAAGTTACCTCCATGCTTTTTTTTTTTTTTGTATACTCTCCTCTGTACTGTGCATGATTCAGTTAGACAACTTTGAGATCCCTGTTCATATCCAATGTTTACTTATAAAGATGATCCTCATACATAATAAGTCTAAACCTGATTAGCACGGAATCATCTTTGCACCATAATCGCCTTCATTGTTAAGCATAGTTGTATCATTAATAGAGTTGCACGACTTAATGACTCTTACACATACATTTTCATCCCATTATAATCTAGTTTCCCTGACTCTCCATATGAGGTCTCACACCAATAAATAATTTCTCCAGAACCCTCTTGATACCAAACACGAAGTGTAGGCCGCCCCTTTTATATAAATTCTTTCTTCCTTCAAACTCATTCCACACATCCAAAAACTCACAAACATTCTTTCTACACAGCATATACATCGTTTTGTTTGCTTTATGGTCCTTCTTGTTAATTTTGTGTTATCATGTCTAAGTAATATATAAGCTATTTTCATTTTCTCACTCTTCACTTTTGCTTTTTCTAGCAGTACTTTGCAATCCCTGTTCATATCCAATGGTTTACTTATATAGACAATCTTTGCACATACATAATAAGTCTAAACCCATCCTCTTGCATACTGTATTTATCACCAGATAAGTCATTTGTTCCTGATATTGATTTATATTACAGAACAGGAAAATATGTAGTCAAATATCAAATAAGTTTCCATATTAAGCAGATCACAAGTCAAATTCTATATTTACCTTACACGAATGAGTCCTGAGCGTGGAGAAATTTCATTACGGAATGCATTACCTATCTGGGCTGCAGCAAAAGGTAATTTTCCTTGATTAAAATTTAATAACCTCTTAAAATTAACAAAGATACCTTGGGCAGTTTCAGGTCGTAGATATCTATAAAGAAATTGAAAGAAAAAATAAATAAATAAAATAAACATTTTTATTTCATATATAGACTATCTACAAAATTATTATAAAATTTACATTATAATATTGGTATAAATGATTACAAATTAGTAAACAATTCCAAATTATTGGCCTTCAAGTATTTTGATATATGTACCAATACACTTTGAAATTAGTACCATATTTTATGACATACAGAATTAAACATAATGCTGTTACCTTTGTCTATACTTTCTAAGATGTGAAACACAGGGAACGAAATTACATATATCCAATTTTTCAATTCAAGATATTAATTTTATTTTATTTTTAGCTCAATGAGTTGTCATACATTTGCATCAAGCCTTGGAAATATCCAATGCTTAATACTTCAGTAATTGGCCACACTAACACTAATAAGAAACAAACTCAGATGAGACAGTATTGCAATTCCAAAATTTTATAGATTCAGAAAATTAAAGTGTCAGCGGATTTGTGATGTTAGTGAAACAAACTTATACAAGTACAAAATAGTTCTTTAATTATAATACTATAGAAAGAAATGGTGATAAAAATATGTGAAAATATGGATTAGAACATAATAGTATATTGCAATTATCTCTTGTCCTAAGCCACTCTTAGTAACAGACAATATTAACAATAAAAAAATCCTAACACACTTTCTCAGGGAGTCAGGGACTCATTAACGGAGGCCACATATCACTAATGCAATCTGTCATATATTCTCTTGAATTCATTCCCATTATTTGCCACTACCTCCAAAAACAAATCATAACAATCATACACTGCTCCAGGGAAAAATCTAGCTCTCACCCCTTTCTTAACTGCTTTTATTTGAAACTTCTGAGGATGACCTCTCATCTTCTCCCCATCCTCTATAAAATGAAAAATTTTATCTACTAGCATCCCGTATGATCCTTCCAGAGATTTGTAGATCTCTATCATATCACCTCCTTCTTTACAGTCTAATTCCTGACCTCTTCTCATAATCTACATTCCATTCCAATCCAATACCACCTTTAACACACCTCTTTACATCCTCTCCACTGTATCTACATCACCTCAAAAACCAGGAGACCAGATCTGCACACAATAGTCCAATTGAGGTCATATCTATGCCTTGTAAAGAGGCAAAATGATTTCCTTATCCTCACATGTCAATGTTTATTTGCTAATGCTGAAATGCCATCTGTTTCCACAATTCCAGTTTATTCAAATCATTCTGCATCAACATAGCTGCTAAACTTCAACTTCCCATCTACTAAAACTCTGAGATCCTTAGACTGGTCAGTTTCTTCTAGCACGATGTCACCAATATAGTATGCTATTGGTTATCTCATTACACCAAAGTGCATAAATTAACATTTACTAACACTGAACTAACAGTCATTTTTGCATGCCCACAATTCCAGCTTATTCAAATCATTCTACAAGTACTGCATGTCAGTTGCATTCCAGATTACACTATGTTTACATCATCAACAAATAGTGTATGTCTCCTGCTAAATCCTTCTCAATGTCATTAATGTAAGGACTGAATAACACAGAACAAGGCCCGATCACTGGTCACCTTGCAAACTTCTTCTTTTCAGCCATTTTCTGTCCACTGCTGGACGAAGGCCTACTCCAGTTTTCCCACCTTTCTCTGTTCTTGGCAATGGTTGACCAATTTTTCCCAACAAAATTTGACAATTCATCACTCCACCTTCTTTTAGGATGTCCTCAACCTCGTTTCCCTTCTTTTGGTTCGTTAGGATGGTTGTCCATTGCTCACCTTCTCTTCTGGATAGATGTCTGGCCCATTTCCATTTTAGTTGCTTATAGTGAAGAAAATTATCTATGTAATTTTCTCTCTGCATTTACAGGAAACTATGCTTCTTTCATAAAAAATTCTATAGATTTTAAGAATAAAAGAATTCAGGATTATCCTTACAAACCAGCGATCTTCTAGTAAGTTTTGATATAGTCTCACTACAAACAATTCTCTGACTGATAAAATTGAATTATTTCATAATGATTTTCTTCTTGATATTGTAAATTTATTTGACTTTGTCATTAATTCAGGATACTTCAGTTGTCAGAACAACTTATATGGGATTTCTGTTACTTTAGCAAATTACTTTATGAAACATTTCAATACAAAATTAATAACGGAAAAAAACTCACGTACAAAGATTATTTAATAGTATAATTTTCACCTGTGTGTCACAGGCATCTTCAGTACATTAAGCTCAAATCAAACAATAACTGACAATTCCAAAAAAGCACCACCTAAGTAGCTGGTGTAAGATAACTAAAAAGGTCAATAAATTTCCTAAAAAAAATAAAATAAATACTAAAAATAAAAAAAAGTACTATCTCCCATAAAGGGGATAGACATAAGCCGTTGGATCTGTTTAAGTTAGGAGAATGAAGTAGAGTTTCACATGTTTCTTTATAAAGGCGTTCCATGACTGATTTGTGAAAGACTCTTGTCTTTCTCCAATGAACTCTGTGTCTAGTGAAGATGGCATGTTCTGCAAGTCCAGACTTTTCAGGTTTAAAGTATTCAATATAAGATTGGTGTTCTTCTAGCCGAATAGAGGCAGATCTTCCCGTTTGTCCGAAATACGATAATCCACAAGAGCACGGAATCTGGTAGACACCTGGATGATTAAGATGTGGAAGCTTGTCTTTAGGAGAGGTGAGAAAGGTGGAGATTTTTTATAATGGTCGAAAGGCAACAAAAATATTCAGTGGTTTTAAAACTTTTGCTATACATTCACTGATGCCTTGTACATAAGGGATAGTAATGGGCGTTATTTCTTCTATGTTTGAAGAGGAAGACATATTAAAACTACTCAAAGTTCTTTTAATGAAGCAATTCTTATAACCATTAGATAGAAAGGAAGAAGTTATATATTGTAGTTCTTTCTGTAAAAGATCGTCTGAAGAACAAAAGGAGTGGGCCCGATGAACCAGTGTTTTAATAGTTCCTGCCTTTTGACTGGGATGGTGATGAGATTCTGCATGGATATAATGGCCTGTATGAGTCTTCTTTCTATAAACTGAGAAATGTAGGTTACCATCTGGTTGGCAAAGAATTGGAAGATCTAAAAAGGCTAACTGCTTATTTGATTCTACTTCTAGGGTAAACTTGATCCTAGGATGAGATGCGTTTAACTTAGTGAGAAATTGTTGAAGTTCATCCGAAGAGCCATTCCATACAGCAAAAATGTTGTCAAAGATATGTTGTTCAAAATGTTCCATAAAGAAATTGGAGGATAGCAGGAGAAAGAGGATTACCCATTGCTGTTCCTTCAATTTGTTGATACAACTTATTTTTAAAGGAAAAATAACCAGAATTTATTACAAAATCAAATACGTTTACAATGTCTGAAGGAAATTCCTGTTGTAGTAATTCAATGCTTTAGAAAGAGGCACATTTGTAAATAAAGAAACAACATCTAAACTGATTATGATATCAGAAACGTCCAATGTGCCTCTTTCAGAAAGCATTGAATTACTACAACAGGAATTTCCTTCAGACATTGTAAACGTATTTGATTTTGTAATAAATTCTGGTTATTTTTCCTTTAAAAATAAGTTGTATCAACAAATTGAAGGCACAGCAATGGGTAATCCTCTTTCTCATGCTATCTCCAATTTCTTTATGGAACATTTTGAACAACGTATCTTTGACAACATTTCTCCCAGACCTACTCATTGGTTCAGGTATGTCGATGACATTTTTGCTGTATGGAATGGATCTTCGGATGAACTTCAACAATTTCTCACTAATTTAAATGCATTTCATCCTAGGATCAACTTTACCCTAGAAGTAGAATCAAATAAGCAGTTAGTCCTTTTAGATCTTCTAATTCTTCGCCAACCAGATGGTAACTTACATTTTTCAGTTTATAGAAAGAAGACTCATACAGGCCATTATATCCATGCGGAATCTCATCACCATCCCAGTCAAAAGGCAAGAACTATTAAAACACTGGTTCATCGGGCCCACTCCTTTTGTTCTTCAGACGATCTTTTACAGAAAGAACTACAATATATAACTTCTTCCTTTCTATCTAATGGTTATAGGAATTGCTTCATTAAAAGACCTTTGAGTTGTTTTAATATGTCTTCTTCTTCAAACACAGAAGAAATAACATGCATTACTATCCCTTATGTACAAGGTCAGTGAACGTATAGCAAAAGTTTTAAAACCACTGAATATTTTTGTTGCCTTTGACCATTTAGAAAAATCTACACCTTTCTCACCTCTCCTAAGGACAAGCTTCCACATCTTAATCATCCAGATGTCTACCAGATTCTGTGCTCTTGTGGATTATCTTATTTCAGACAAACAGGAAGATCTGCCTCTATTTGGGTAGAAGAACACCAATCTTATATTGAATACTTTAAACCTGAAAAGTCTAGACTTGCAGAACATGTCATCTTCACTAGACACAGAGTTCATTGGAGAAAGACAAGAGTCCTTCACAAAAGTCAGATTCTCATAGAACACCTTTATAAAGAAACGTGAAACTCTACTTCATTCTCCTAACTTAAACAGATCCGACGGCTTATGTCTACACTCAACAGGCATACAGTCAGGAATACATATGCATACTTGAAGTAGAAAAAGCCATCAAAGGCCTGAAATATGGAAAGGCAGCAGGAGTAGGTGATATTTGACCAGAAATGCTGAAGTATAGTGGTATAAAATTTTTACAGTGGCTGCACTGTATAGTTCAGAAGGCCTGGAACAAAGGGACAAATTCCTGATGATTGGAATAGAGCTCTAATAGTACCCATATATAAAAAGGGAAATAAAACTGAATGTGAGAATTACAGAGGTATTTCCCTACTGAGTGATCCAGGCAAGATTAATGGCAGAATACTTGAGAAGCGGTTGAGAAGAATTGTGGAAGAAAAGTTTGGTGAAGAACAAGCTGGATTCAGGCTAAATAGAGGCTGTCAGGATCAGATCTTCACTTTACGACAATTAGTTGAGAAAGCATGGGAATATAACAAAGATCTGTATTTAAGTTTTGTCAATCTGGAAAATGCATACGACAAGGTGCCAAGAGAGAAGCTATTCAATACACTACAGTCATATGGTGTCAATGGGCATTATATCAAGCAATACTTAGTCTTTATTTGAGTTGCAAGTCAGCAGTTAGAATGAAGGAAGTACAGGAAGATGGTGTAATGTTAAATCTTGTGTGAGACAAGGATGTACATTATACCCATTATTATTCATTATCTATATGGATCGCATAATGAAGGAAAGTGGTATTAAACATGATATCAAAATTGGAGACGTTAATGTCAGCTCTTTGCTTTATGCAGATGATGTTATACTTTTAAATAAATCCACTACAAGTTTGCAAGATTCTGACTAAATTGAATAACTGTTGTAATATGGTATGAAGGTCAGCAATAAAAAGACAAAGACAATGAAAATAGGTAGAATCGTTGAAAATGTCAACTGTGTTTTGAATGGGGAACCTGTGGAACAAGTAAAACATTTCAGCCACTTAGACACGATTTTTAGTGAAGATGGTAAATTAAATATGGAAATAGACAACAGAATTAACAAAGCTGGTATGGTAGGAAGTCAAATGAATAAATTTATATGGAATAAGAGAGAAATCAGTCGGAACACTAAATTATCTGTATACAAGACAGTGTTGTTCAAACCAATTTTAACTTATGGATCTGAGAGCTGGGTCAGAAGTAAAACACTTGACCAAAGAATAGAGACCGCAGATATGAGAGTCCCTGAGAAAGATTATAGGCATGAACAGATGGCATCAATGGCAATGTCATATTAAAAACGAGGATATTAGGAAAGATCTTGACATTGTCAGCATCCAGGAATGCATTAGCAGAGCAAATCTCAGGTGGTATGGTCACCTAAACAGAATGGGCGAGGAAAGATTAGCAATACAAGTGTTCTCTGCCAGGTTGGCAGGAAAAACGACCCAGAGGAAGACCAAAATATAGGTGGATTGATACGGCGGTAAAAAGCGCCTTAGACGATAGAGATATAAGATCTGATAATGATGTTGGAGTCTTAGACCGATTTGGAGGAAAATTATAGATAGGAAGTTAGTAATGAGGTAAATTTTTCATGAAGTACTATCATATTCTTTACACCCCTTGAGAGTACATGTCAGGAATTTGATGATGACTATGGTTGTGGGAAGGAGCCGGAACAAATTAATCGATTTTCAATTAAATCTTATATGGAATCGCGCCTTGGATAATGACAGTTTTGGTTAACGTCGGTAACCCTGGAACGGATTACCGTCGTTAACCAAAGCACCACTGTACTCGGGTTCCCCCTATTTCATCTGAACCTAGGATAATAATTCTCAAAGGTTCTCTAAAATAAATGTGCTTAAAATCTCTTACAAATTATGCTTGTATAAATCTTAAATGGAAAAACCCTGGAAAATGTCCCAATTAGTTTTCCTTTTAAAAAAAAATAAGAAATAAATGAGGGCTTTACTCCAGTCAAGTGGAATTCTACCTTTAGACTATTATTTTTTGCTTCGTTACATTTTTATCTGTATTTTTTTCCCAGAGCATATGTAAGTAAATCAGTAATATAAATATAATTTATTACTCCTATATATTCCTATATATCATCATCATCAAATACCTGCCATGTACCCACAAGGGGTGTACAGGATATGATAGTACTACATGAAAAAATTATATCATTACTAACTTCCTATCTACAATTTTCCTCCAAATCCGTCTGTTACTTGTCAAGACTCCAACATTATCAGATCTTATATTTCTATCGTCTAAGGCACTTTGTACCGTATCAATCCACCTATATCTTGGTCTTCCTCTGCGTCGTTCTGCTGCCAACCTGGCAGAGAACAGTTGTTTTGCTAATCTTTCCTCGCCCATTCTGTTTAGGTGACCATACCACCTGAGATTAGCTCTGCTAACGCATCCCTGGATGCAGACAATGTCACGTTCTTTCCTAATATCCTCGTTTTTAATATGATATTGCCATTGATGCCATCTGTTCACACTTATAATCTTTCTCAGGACTCTCATATCTGCGGTCTCTAGTCTTTGGTCAAGTGTTTTACTTCTGACCCAGCTCTCAGATCCATAAGTTAAAACTGGTTTGAACACTGTCTTGTATACAGCTAATTTAGTGTTCTGACTAATTTCTCTCTTATTCCATATGAATTTATTCAATTGACTTCCCACCATACCAGCTTTGCTGATTCTGTTGTCTATTTCTATATTTAATTCACGATCTTCAGTAAAAATCGTGCCTAAGTAGCTGAAATGTTTTACTTGTTCCACAGGTTCTCCATTCACAACACAGTTGACATTTTCAATGATTTTGCCTATTTTCATTGTCTTTTTATTGCTGACCTTCATACCATATCTATTACAACAGCTATTCAATTTAGTCAGAGAATCTTGCAGACTTGTAGCGGATTTATTTGGAAGTATAACATCATCCGCATAAAGCAAAGAGCTGACATTAACATCTCCAATTTTGATATGAGGTTTAATACCACTTTCCTTCATAATGTGATCCATATAGATAATGAATAACAGAGGGGATAATGTACATCCTTGTCTCACACCAGATTTAACATTAAACCATCTTCCTTTTCTAGAAGCAAGGCTTATACGTTGGTCAGACATAACTGGTAATTAGTTTACGGAATTAACAACTACATCCAGTCTAACCTTGTTGGCGATATGGTTAGGCAGGTTGCGAATCCCACGTTCTATCTGGATCATGATTTCTTTGGCAGGTATTCTTTTAGGAGCTAGGGCAAAATTGTGACCACTCCTAAAAGAATACCTGCTGAAGAAATCATGATCCAGATAGAACGTGGAATTCACAACCTGCCTAACCATATTGCCAACAACATTAGACTGGATGTAGTCGGTGTTCTCACTAAAGCCAAACCTCCAAAAACCAACTTATCCAAAAACGAATATGCACCCTACAAGAATTGAAAAACAACAAAAAAATAGTAATCACCAAGGCAGATAAGGGAAACGCCACTGTGGTGCTCAATCAAAAAGACTACAAAGGTAAGCTAACTGCTTTAGTACTAGACCGTACGACTTACTTCCGCATTGAATATAATCCGACCAGCTCTCAGATTAGAACTCTCCACAGACTCCTTAAGAAGGTCACCAACAAACTAAAATCTTATAACTCTAGACCCCCCCCCCCCGATTATATGGACTCCCAAAAATACACAAACAAAATGTGCCATTGCGTCCCATAGTGGATGGCATTGATTCCCCCACATATAAATTAGCCAAACATTTAGCCAAAACGCTCACACACTACACTGGCAACACGCCATCACACATAAAAAAACTCAGCCCACTTTAAAGCCAGTATAGAAAACCTCACACTCCAACACACTGGCATAATGGTCAGTTTTGACGTCTCCTCCCTATTCACTAATGTCCTCAAAGAAACCCTAGAGCTCATCCAAGCCAAGTTTCCTCCCGATATCTCAGCCCTATTTCAGTTCACAATGAACTCAGGCTATTTTGTTTGGCAAGGAAAGTTCTACAAACAGATAGAGGGGGACAGCCATGGGTTCACCACTTTCCCCACCCTTGGCCAATTTCTTTATGGAGACATTTGAAGAGAAAGCCTTAAACTCTGCCCCACAAAAACCCACTTCGTTATGTGGATGATGTGTTTGCTATTTGGCCACATGGCTCAGACACACTCCACTCCTTCCTAACACACTTAAACAACCAACACCCCAGAGTCCAGTTCACCTTAGAAAAAGAGGAAAACAACACCCTCCCCCTTCCTAGACACTTTAATCGCCTGCCAGCTTGATGGATCTTTGGTTTTCTCTGTTCACAGAAAACCCACCCATACTGGAAGATACATTCACCAGCAGTTCCCCCCCCCCTCACAACAATATGGGGTTTTTATAACCCCATATTGTTGTGAGGGGGGGGGGGAACTGCCTAACTACTGAACTAAATCACATCCTCAACACTTTCTTAGCCAATGGCTATAACCCCAAAAAAATTAAAAAAAAATACTAAAACCAGTAAACCACAACCTCCCTCCACAATAAAGATTACACCAAGTCTATCACCATCCCCTACACCCAGGGCACCTCTGAGAAAATAACCAATATACTCAAAAATATAACCTTACTTCCTGTTACAGACCATATAAAAAGTTGGCATCCCTTATCCGCTCTACCAAAGACCAACCACTTCCCCTAGACCTACCTGTATACCAGGTCACGTGCAGCTGCAAATTGTCCTACTTTGGCCAAACAGGCAGAACACCAAATATCAGGATTTCAGAACACAAAGACTACATCTGGTTTCATCAGTACAGCCGCTCTGGGCTGGCAGACCATGCCTTAGATACCCACCATAAAATTCGTTGGAAGAAAACAAAAATAATTCATCGCAGCAAATTTAAATACGAAAGATTATTCAAAGAATCTTCAGCAGCTCTAAAAAACGTTTCTAACCTCAACAAATTTGGGTGCAGGAAACTACCCCAAATTTGGGAGACTTACATTATGAGAACTTCAGCCCAACTGCCAAGACTACCAAATTAGCCCACCAGAGGGCACCATTAGGACTTTAGGAACAATATTAGTTTCTTGCTTTCTTCCTCATTTGCTTTGTGTTAGTGCCTGCGTGCACATACCATATCTTTATGTTCCTGAAGATGGCAATGTGACGTTGCCGAAATATAGAAGTTATTCATTAAAGTTACCTTTAATTAAAATACTTTATATGCGTTGTTAATTCCGTAAACTAATTACCAGTTAAACCATCTTCCTGTACTTCCTTCAATTCTAACCGCTGACTTACAACTCAAATAAAGACTAAGTATTGCTTGATATAATGCCCCACTGACACCATATAACTGCAGCGTATTGAATAGCTTCTCTCTTGGAACCTTATCATATGCCTTTTCCAAATCGACAAAACTTAAAAATAGAGATCTTTGTTATATTCTCATGCTTTCTCGACTATTTGTCGTAAAGTGAAGATCTGATCCTGACAGCCTCTGTTTGGACTAAATCCATCTTGTTCTTCAAGCTTTTCTTCCACAATTCTTCTCAACCGTTTCTCAAGTATACTTGCATAGATTTTGCCAGGAACACACAGTAGGGAAATCCCCCTGTAATTCTCATATTCAGTTTTATTTCCCTTTTTATATATGGGTACTATGAGAGTTCTACTCCAATCATAGGGAATTCGTCCCTTTGTCCAGGCTTTCTGAACTATGCAGTGCAGTCACTGTAAGACTCTTATACCACCATACATCAGCATTTCTGGTCGAATATCATCTACTCCAGCTGCCTTTCCACATTTCAAGCCTTTGATGGTTTCAAGTATGGATATGTATTCCTGCCTACATGCCTGGTCAGTGTATTTTACCACTGTGCTGTCATCACTGCTTGTTTCATTTAGCAGTTTTTCAAAGTAATTACTCCATACTTCAAGGATATCTTTTATTCCAGTTTTCATGTCACCTTTATCATCTCTAACTCCTTTTACAACACTCTTTCCTCTATTCCTAAGCTTCTTCAATAACCTCCAGAATATTTTGCCACCTTCTTGATATTTATTTTCTATATTCTTGCCAAAGTCCTCCCATGACTTTTGTTTAGCTAGTTTTACACAGTGTTTAGCATTCTTGCATTTGTCTCTATATTCTCTAAGAGCACAAGCTGACTTATTTGACAGGAACTTTTGATATGCTTTCTTCTTTTCCTTCACTGCCTCTTTAAATTCCTGTGTCCACCAGGGAGTTCTAATTTTTTTATCCTTGCAGACAACCTCACCACATGCCTCTCTGGCTGAATCAATGTTTTCTTCAGAGTTTGCCTTTAGTCTACAGTTCACATCTGAGAGCTGCTCAACTTTTATTCGCTTTAAAACTTTCTTACATGTTATTCTTTTCAATATGAAATTCAATTTTATCCTGCTCAAGACTAAATAGTGATCACTTCCAATTTCAAATCCTCTGTACACTCTGGTGTCCTGCACCAGGGAGAAAACATCACTATCAACAATAACATAGTCAATGAGACTTTTCTTATTCCTAGCCTCTTCTCTCCATGTGAATTTGTGCACATTTTTATGTTGGAACATGGTGTTAGTAATAACCAGTCCATGTCCTGAGCAGAAATCCAACAGATATTTGCCATTATTATTAGCTTTGCTCTTTTCTCCAAATTTTCCCAAAATATTTTTGTATGTCTCACAATCATTTCCTACTCTGCTATTTAGATCCCCAACAAGGACCAACTTTTCATTTTTCATTGTGTCAGTTGCTTTTTCTAAAGCATCAAAAAATTCCTCCAGTTCTACCTTAGTAGAACCTTCTGTGGGACCATAAACACAAATAAGTCTCATTGTCCAGTTCCCCATTCTCATATTTGCCCACATTACTCTACTTGAGACTGACTGCCATTCAAGAAGATTAGCCTCGTATTTTGTGTTGAATACTATGGCTACTCCTCCTTTTCCTTGATTGTCATTGCCTGAATATAGCATTTTGTATTTATTGCTCAGAAAGATCTCACCAGTTTTTGTCTTTTTTGTTTCAGTCACCCCTATTATGTCGATCTGGTACTTATCTAATTCCTCACCTAGCTCCATTTCTTTGCCATTCAGGCTTCTTACGTTGATAGTACCGATCTTTAAGTCTGGTGATGTTGAGTTGGGGGTTTGTTTTCAGATTTGTTCCAGTAGCTGACTTTTCGCTGTTCGCCCTGGTTCCCTGGCGAAAACAACGGGGGCCTTGTTTAACCGGGCGACGCCCCAGCCGGCATGAAATTTTGTCGTGTTGTACCATCATTTTTTATTTTGGTTTAACCAATAAGAATACAATTTGGTCGGCTAAATCCCAAATTACCAGTCCATCCTCGTTCGTTAAGTATCCAAGTAGATACCCAACAGGGTACACCACGAGAAGGTGAGGATTGGACATCAGGTCAGAAGCCCTGGTCGGTTCTCCGCATTCCTTTAAAGGCTATGTGGAGGTCTCCTCTCAGTTATACAGCTTTGACCCTTAAGCACCCCATATATTCCTATATAATCTTTAATAAATTAAAGATCTTTATCTTCAAGAGCCTGAAATGATGGTTTCCTTTGATGTAGTTTCATTGTTTACCAATATACCACTTCAAGAAACTCTACTGCTTTTACAAGCAGATTTTTCTGTTAACATCAGTAATTTATTTCAGTTTACTATCAATGCCAGCTATTTTACATGGTGTAATAAATTATTTCAGTAGATTGAAGGTACTGCAATGGGTAGTCTTATATCATCTGCTTTGGCTGATTATTTTATAGAACATTTAGAGGATTGGATTTCTAACACAATTTCTCCTGGATTTGCTTTTGGATACATTTTGTCGATGACATCTCCAATCTGGTCTCACTCCAAAAGAGCACTACTTCAGTTTCTGGATAAAATTAACCCTGTATATATAATTGCATTAAGTTCACTATCGAATGTGAATCTAATAACAATCTTCCCTTTTTTTTGGATACTTTAATACATCATAACTCTGCTAGTAATAATGAATTTTCTGTACAGGAAGCCATCCTTTACAGGCAGATATATATCCATGCATCTTCACATCATCATCCTTCACAAAAAAAAAGTATTATCAAAAGCCTTGTACACCAAGCATGCACAATTTGTTCTTCTGAGTTTCTTCTATTAGAAAAATTAAATAAAATAAAACTTACTATATTACTTAACGGATGCAGTAAGACCTTGATACACAAAATATTTGATAATTATCATCTCTCTTTCAGCAATCTGATGTTAAAGGATCAGCATACCCTACATTAAAGGAACATCTGAACAAATAGCAAGAACTCTTTGCAGATAATTGGATACAATTATCTGCGAATACATCTCTGCAATCTGGTCACACTACAAAAGAGCACTACTTCAGTTTCTGAATAAAGTTAACTCTCTATATATAATTGCATTAAGTTCATTATCGAATGTGAATCTAATGACAATCTTCCCTTTTTGTTTTGGATACTTTGATACATCATAACTCTGCTAGTAATAATGAATTTTCTGTACAGGAAGCCATCCTTTATAGGCAGATATATATCCATGCATCTTCACATCATCATCCTTCACAAAATAAAAAGTATTATCAAAAGCATAATGGATTAATGGATACAGTGAGATTAATAGATTAATGGATACAGTGAGACCAAAATATTTGATAATTATCATCTTTCTTCCAGATTACAATCTGATGTTAAAGAATTAGCATACTCTACATTAAAGGAACGTCTGAACAAATAGCAAGGTCCCTTCGCAGATAATTTCTACACCACCTTCAAACCAGCCTGGAAGTTGTCATGTTTCTTACCACCCATCAAATATACATTATCACCTTTATCCTTGCCTGGTGTTTATCAAATGCCCTGTTCTTGTCATCTTTGCTACTCTGAACACTTAAACAGATTGGGAGAAGAAAGGTTAGCTAAACAAGTGTTCTTTGCCAGGATAGCAGGAATAAGACCCAGAGTATGATCAAGCCTAGGTGAAATGATACCATAAAAAGTGCCCTAGAAAAATTATTATTAACAGAAGTCATGGTTTCTGATAAAGCAGGCATTTCAAACATACAGGCTGAATGTCGCTAGTTGTTGAATATCCAGAATAAGTGATGAGATATTTATGCTCATTAATGTAGCACAGCTCTTTAATTATCCTATTTGGATCCCCCTAAACCTTTTAGCAACTTTATGTTAATACACTGACAATAAAAGAAATGTGGGGCAGTGTAATCAATGTTCTATCATGATAACAAATGAAGTAAATATTCATTTGTCCCACTGTATGTGGTCTACAGCAATAACAGTAATGCAGTGAAGGAGAGAATGCACAGTCAGTATCGCCAATCTAAAAATAAGCATCTTTAATATTTTTGTTTTTAAAATCATATTAACAGACAGGTCCGAAAACACAATTTTGAAGCTATTAACTTAGTGTTTAAATTTTTTTTTTCTCCTTTTTAATATCCATCCTGTGTGTGCAAGTTCATTCTTATAGTTTATGTATCCACAAATTTTGACAGCTTAATTATTATGTTTTGTGATACCATGTTATCACTACAAGTTCTTAGCAGTCTTTTGTCTTCTCAAACTGATTAACTACTGGACAAAATTCTAAATGAGCAACAACTACATTGATTTCTTAGTTTGCAGTGAAGTGTTTCACAAATCGAGAGTCTGTTAATTTTATGAAGATTCCATTTTTTTTTTTTAAATAATTATTTTCAGAAAGTTCTCAAAAACCTGTAATAATACTGATTCTGAGTTTTGGAAGCTATAACTATGCATACCTTAGAAGTCTCAAATCCCCACATCATTAGTTTTTGTATTAAACATACTAAACACCACAATTCCTCAATAAACTATGCACAGTTGACAAAAATGGACCAATTATTAGAATAGCAATGCACAGGCAAATTGCTCTTCTAACTTCTATCCTCACTAACAGTAATCTGTTACTGTGAGAGAGTGAGAACACTCTAACATATTTGTTACAATGGTGACTGCAATAGTGAGAGTTGACTCTAGATTATGAAAACTGGAAGTTAAAAACTCCACATGAGATTTTCAGATATCTCCAAGACAGCATGAAGACTGAATGTTGATTTAAATTTGAGAGGCTGTTATCAAGATAATAACTTCAAAGCTGCTATCACTCTCCTCCTCCCCCTGTAGAATTACACCAAACTCTTACCATGGCAAACTTGTAGTGACCAAAAGAATGGTTTGTCAATGCAAAAAAAAGACCTGTTGAATTTTTAATTTTTTATCACAGCAGTAATGTTATAAGATTTCTGGTAGTTTGTTATAATGAATGAGTTAAAATTTCACTGTCCATCAAATTTTTGACAATGTAAAGCCATATCTGTATTTTCTCTTGAATTTTCGAAAGGCTATTGTATATTTGTTATCATCATCACTGCATGAGAATCTCCATAGTCCGAGGAGTCATTGCATGAGGCCTGGAGAACTCACAATATCCAACGTACTGCTCCTGCTGAAAGCATTCACAAACAAACAAACAAACTCTGGCATCCATTCTACTCATTCACCAAGTTAATAATCTAGTTCTGAGGCCTTTACCAAACACACTGTTACTCAATTTTCAGGAACACCCTTTGTTTTGTCACTTTAGTCAAATGATGAAAAATTCCCTCTGTATAATCCTATAAAACCTTTTTAGTAAGTTATAAAAATTTCTATCAAAACATGTCTTTTCCTCATCCAACTTCTGTAACACACAAATCCAATCTATTCTCATATGTAGTATTCCGCAGATCACTCACCATTTTGCTCACTTCCCCTTGGATACTCTCTACTGCTTAATTTGCTGTGTGCACAGGTCACATGTGATCCAGATGTGGCCATATGAATGGGAAGAATGATAACTTAGCTCTGTAAATTGTTCATCATCATCAAATTCCTGCCACGTACCCTCAAGGAATATACAGGATATGATAGTACTACATGAAAAAAATTACATAATTATTAATTTCCTATCTACAATTTTCCTCCAAATCAGTCTGTTACTTGTCAAAACTCAAACATTATCAGATCTTATATTTCTATCGTCTAAGGCACTTTGTACCGTATCAATCCGCCTATATCTTGGTCTTCCTCTGGGTCGTTTTGCTGCCAACCTGGCAGAGAACACTTGTTTTGCTAATCTTTCCTTGCCCATTCTGTTTAAGTGACCATACCACCTGAGATTAGCTCTGCTAATGTATTCCTGAATGCTGACAATGTCAAGTTCTTTCCTAATATCCTCGTTTTTAATATGATATTGCCATTGATGCCACCTGCTCGCGCCTATAATCTTTCTCAGGACTCTTATATCTGCGATCTCTAGTCTTTGGTCAAGTGTTTTACTTCTGACCCAGCTATCAGATCCATAAGTTAAAACTGGTTTGAACACGGTCTTGTATACAGCTAATTTAGTGTTCTGACTAATTTCTCTCTTATTCCATATGAATTTATTCAATTGACTTCCCACCATACCAGCTATGCTGATTCTATTGTCTATTTCTATATTTAATTTACCATCTTCAGTAAAAATCGTACCTAAATAACTGAAATGTTTTACTTGTTCCACAGGTTCTCCATTCACAACACAGTTGACATTTTCAATGATTTTGCCTATTTTCATTGTCTTTTTATTGCTGACCTTCATACCATATCTATTACAACAGCTATTCAATTTAGTCAGAGAATCTTTCAGACTTGTAGGGGATTTATTTAGAAGTATAACATCATCCGCATAAAGCAAAGAGCTGACATTAACATCTCCAATTTTGATATCATGTGTAATACCACTTTCCTTCATAATGTGATCCATATAGATAATGAATAACAGAGGGGTAATGTACATCCTTGTCTCACACCAGATTTAACATTAAACCATCTTCCTGTACTTTCTTCAATTCTAACTGCTGACTTACAACTCAAATAAAGACTAAGTATTGCTTGATATAATGCCCCATTGACACCATATAACTGCAGCATATTGAATAGCTTCTCTCTTGGCACCTTATCATATGCCTTTTCCAAATCGACAAAACTTAAATACAGATATTTCTTATATTCCCATGCTTTCTCGACTATTTGTCGTAAAGTGAAAATCTGATCCTGACAGCCTCTGTTTGGCCTGAATCCAGCTCACCAAGCTTTTCTTCCACAATTCTTCTCAACCGTTTCTCAAGTATACTTGCATAGATCACGCCAGGAACACTCAGTAGGGAAATACCTCTGTAATTCTCACATTCAGTTTTATTTCGCTTTTTATATATGGGTACTATGAGAGCTCTACTCCAATCATCGGGATTTTGTCCCTCTGTCCAGGCTTTCTGCACTATGCACTGCAGCCAATGTAAGACTCTTATACCACCATACTTCAACATTTCTGGTTGAATATCATCTACTCTTGCTGCCTTTCCACATTTCAAGCCTTTGACGGCTTTTTCTACTTCAAGTATGGATATGTATTCCTGCTTGCATGCCTGGTCAGTGTTTTTTACCACTGTGCTGTCATCACTGCTTGTTTCATTTAGCAGTTTTTCAAAGTAATTACTCCATACTTCAAGGATATCTTTTATTCCAGTTTTCATGTCACCTTTATCATCTCTAACTCCTTTTACAGCACTCTTTCCTCTATTCCTAAGCTTCTTCAACAACCTCCAGAATATTTTGCCACCTTCTTGATATTTATTTTCTATATTCTTGCCAAAGTCCTCCCATGACTTTTATTTAGCTAGTTTTACACACTGTTTAGCATTCTTTCATTTGTCTCTGTATTCTCTAAGAGCACAAGCTGACTTATTTGCCAGGAACGTTTGATATGCTTTCTTCTTTTCCTACACTGACTCTTTAACTTCCTGTGTCCACGAGGGAGTTCTGATTTTTTTGTCCTTACAGACAACCTCACCACATGCCTCTCTGGCAGAATCAATCAATGTTTTCTTCAGAGTTTGAGACTGAATCTCCAAGGTTTGATTCCTGTTCTCAAACTCTTTAATTTTTTCTTCAATAATCTTTGTGTATTTTAGTCTACAGTTCACATCTGAGAGCTGCTCAACTTTTACTCGCTTTAAAACATTCTTACATGTTATTCTTTTCAATATGAAATTCAATTTTATCCTGCTCAAGACTAAATAGTGATCACTTCCAATTTCAAATCCTCTGTACACTCTGGTGTCCTGCACCAGGGAGAAAACATCACTATCAACAATAACATAGTCAATGAGACTTTTCTTATTCCTAGCCTCTTCTCTCCATGTGAATTTGTGCACATTTTTATGTTGGAACATGGTGTTAGTAATAACCAGTCCATGTCCTGAGCAGAAATCCAACAGATATTTGCCATTATTATTAGCTTTGCTCTTTTCTCCAAATTTTCCCAAAATATTTTTGTATGTCTCACAATCATTTCCTACTCTGCTATTTAGATCCCAAACAAGGACCAACTTTTCATTTTTCATTGTGTCAGTTGCTTTTTCTAAAGCCTCAAAAAATTCCTCCACTTCTACCTTAGTAGAACCTTCTGTGGGACCATAAACACAAATAAGTCTCATTGTCCAGTTCCCCATTCTCATATTTGTCCATAAAACTCTACTTGAGACTGACTGCCATTCAAGAAGATTAGCCTCGTATTTTGTGTTGAATACTATGGCTACTCCTTCTTTCCCTCGATTGTCATTGCCTGAATATAACATTTTGTATTTATTGCTCAAAAAGATCTCACCAGTTTTGGTCTTTTTTTTTGTTTCAGTCACCGCTATTATGTCGATCTGGTAATTATCTAATTCCTCACCTAGCTCCATTTCTTTGCCATTCATTCAGGCTTCTTACGTTGATAGTACCGATCTTTAACTCTGGTGATGTTGAGTTGGGATTTGTTTTCAGATTTGTTCCAGTAGCTGACTTTTCGCCCTGGTTCCCTGGCGAAAACAACGGGGAGGGGGGGCTTTTAACCGGGTGACACCCCAGCCAGCATGAAATTTTGTCATGTTGTACCATCATTTTTTATTTTGGTTTAACCAATAAGAATACAATTTGGTCGGCTAAATCCCAAATTGCCAGCCCATCCTCATTCATTCAGTATCCAAATAGATACGTAACAAGGTGCACCACGAGAAGGTGAGGATTAGACATTAGGTCAGAAACCCTGGTCGGTTCTCCGCATTCCTTTAAAGGCTATGTGGAGGCCTCTTCTCAGTTATACAGCTTTGACCCTTAAGCACCCCTGTAAATTAGTCTGTATTCTTCAATAACAAGTAATCCTATGAAGTTCCTTGGCCACTTTTGCCATGTGTCCTTTGAACTTCAATTCCCCCCCCCCCCTCCAACACCTAGCTTCATCAATTTCCTGGAGTACATTTCTGTCCATGTATAAAGTTTATAATTTTTCCATTCCAAAATGCATAACTTTAGCTTTCCACATTAAACTGGAACCCATTTACCTTTTTTTTATACTATCAGCCAAATAAAACAGCAGTGGTACAAGCATCCCTGTGGTACACCACTAGTCATCTGCCTTTTTCTGGATTCTGCAAATGCATATACTACTTTTAGTATTTATCCATCAGGTACCCTTGCATCCACATCACCATCTTCATATCCATCCTCATTTGTCCACTCTGTGTACAGTTCAATGTGGTATCCAGTCAAAACACTTTTGCAAAATTCAGCAGTATCATTGTGTAGTCATTCCCTTTATCCAACTCAGTTGTCATTATTATAAAAAAAGGGAATAAATTACCAAGGCATAACCTATCCTTTGCAAAGTCATGGTATCATTGAGTATCATATTCTTATCCATCCATTACTGAATTTTCTCTCAATTTCTTCAATACCTTTACTGCCACTCCTTCTGTCTTGGAGCCTCCTTTATGCAATAGAACTACTTTACTTTTCTTCAACTCCCTTGGAACTTCACTTCAGAGTTGAAGCTTTAGTTAGACAGCCTAGTCTCAGCACATAGTACACAAAGCAATTTACTTAATATACCAAATAATATGGGGTGCTTAAGGGTCAAAGCTGTATAACTGAGAAGAGACCTCCACATAGCCTTTAAAGGAATGCGGAGAACCGACCAGGGCTTCTGACCTGATGTCCAATCCTCACCTTCTCGTGGTGTACCCTGTTGGGTATCTACTTGGATACTTAACGAACGAGGATGGGCTGGCAATTTGGGATTTAGCCGACCAAATTGTATTCTTATTGGCTTAAACCAATATAAAAAATGATACAACATGACAAAATTGCATGCTGGCTGGGGCGTAGCCCAGTTAAACAAGGTCCCCGTTGTTTTCGCCAGGGAACCAGGGCGAACAGCGAAAAGACAGCTACTGGAACAAATCTGAAAGCACACCCCAACTCAACATCACCAGAGTTAAAGATTGGTACTATCAACATAAGAAGTCTGAATGGCAAAGAAATGGAGCTAGCTGAAGAATTAGATGAGTGCAGTTCGACATAATAGGGGTGACTGAAACAAAAAAAAGACAAAAACTGGTGAGATCTTTCTGAGCAATAAATACAAAATGTTATTTAAATATAAAGAGCCAATAGGCTTCATTTCGGCGATACAAACATTATTTAAATTAAGGGGATATTAATCCCACATTGTTTTAAAACTGAATAAGAAACTCAAAGATTGGAATCAGAGAGTTTCATGCCGAATATAGTAAACTATAAAAATATCGGCGATTACTAGCGTGAGCTAATGCAAGTAGTCCTAGTACAATCCCGGGCAACTCATTGCAAAGGTGGGTAAAGTTCTGATCGCTAATCTATGTATTTTCCATAATGTAAAAAAAAAAATTTCCTAGGAAATGTATGCTGTTATTATATTATGATGGGAGGTCACTACCTAGACCGGTTTCAGCCTTTTTTTAAGGCGTCATCAGTGAGTAGCTAGACCAAATAGATACCAAAGGGTATAGCGAAAAGAACTTATATACTCTGCTATACGAGTTGTCAAACAAGTGCAACCATTAAGTTACTTAAATATAAAGAGCCAGGCTTCATTTTGGCGATATAAACATTATTTAAATTAAGGGTATATTAATCCCGCATTGTTTTAAAACCGAATAAGAAACTCAAAAATTGGAATCAGAGAGTTTCATGTCGAATATAGTAAACTATAGTCCCACACGTGTACACTATATTTTTATAGTTTACTATATTCGGCATGAAACTCTCTGATTGCAATCTCTGAGTTTCTTATTCGGTTTTAAAACAACGTGGGATTAATATCCCCTTAATTTAAACAAAATGTTATATTCAGGAAATGACAATCAAGGAAAAGAAGGAGTAGCCATAGTATTCAACACAAAATACGAGGCTACTTGAATGGCAGGCAGTCTCAAGTAGAGTAATGTGGGTAAATATGAGAATGGGGAACTGGACAATGAGACTTATTTGTGCCTATGGTTGCACAGAAGGTTCCACTAAGGTAGAAGTGGAGGAATTTTTTGATGCTTCAGAAAAAGAAACTGACACGATGAAAAAGGAAACGTTGGTCCTTGTTGGGGATCTAAATAGCAGAGTAGGAAATGATTGTCAGACATACAAAAATATTTTGAGAAAATTTGGAGAAAAGAGCAAGGCTAATAATACTGGCAAATACCTGTTGGATTTCTGCTCAGGACATGGACTGGTTATTACTAACACCATGTTCCAACATAAAAATGAGCACAAATTCACATGGAGAGAAGAGGCAAGGAATAAGAAAAGTCTCACTGACTATGTTATTGTTGATAGTGATGTTTTCTCCCTGGTGCAGGACACCAGAGTGTACAGAGGATTTGAAATTGGAAGCGATCACTATTTAGTCTTGAACAGGATAAAATTGAATTTCATATTGAAAAGAATAACATGTAAGAAAGTTTTAAAGCGAATAAAAGTTGAGCAGCTCTCAGATGTGAACTGTACACTAAAATACACAAAGATTATTGAAGAAAAAATGAAAGAGTTTGAGAACAAGAACCAAACCTTGGAGATTCAGTGGCAGACCTTGAAGAAAACCCTGATTGATTCAGCCAGAGAATCATGTGGTGAGGTTCTCTGCAAGGATAGAAAAATCAGAACTACATGGTGGACACAGGAAGTTAAAGAAGAAAACATATCAAACGTTTCTGGCAAATAAGTCAGCTTTTGCTCTTAGAGAATACAGAGACAAATGTAAGAAAGCGAAACACTGTAAAACTAGCTAAACAAAAGTCATGGGAGGACTTTGGCAAGAATATAGAAAATAAATATCAAGAAGGTGGCAAAATATTCTGGAGGTTGTTGAAGAAGCTTAGGAATGGAGGAAAGAGTGCTGTAAAAGGAGTTAGAGATGATAAAGGTGACATGAAAACAGGAGAAAAAGATATCCTTGAAGTATGGAGTAATTACTTCAAAAAATTGCTAAATGAAACAAGCAGTGATAGCACAGTGGTAAAAAAACACTCAACAGGCATACAGTCAAGAATACATATCCATACTTGAAGTAGAAAAAGCCATTAAAGGCTTGAAATGTGGAAAGGCAGCAGGACTAGATGGTATTCGACCAGAAATGCTTTAGTACGATGGTATAAAAGTCTTACAGTGGCTGTGCTGCATAGTTCAGAGAGCCTGGACAGAGGGACGAATTCCCGATTATTAGAGTAGAGCTCTCATAATACCCATATATAAAAAGTGAAATAAAACTGAATGTGAGAAATACAGAGGTATTTCCCTACTGAGTGTTCCTGGCGTGATCTAGGCAAGTATACTTGAGAAATGGTTGAGAAGAATTGTGGAAGAAAAGCTTGGTGAAGAATAAGCTGGATTCAGACCAAATAGAGGCTGTCAGGATCAGATCTTCACTTTACGACAAATAGTTGAGAAAGCATGGGAATATAACAAAGATCTGTATTTAAGTTTTGTCGATTTAGAAAAGGCATATGACAAGGTGCCAAGAGAGAAGCTATTCAATATGCTGCAGTTATATGCTGTCAATGGGGCATTATATCAAGCAATACTTAGTCTTTATTTGAGTTGTAAGTCAGCAGTTAGAATTGAAGAAAGTACAGGAAGATGGTTTAATGTTAAATCTGGTGTGAGACAAGGATGTACATTGAAGGAAAGTGGTATTAAACATGATATCAGAATTGGAGATGTTAATGTCGAGTTTTTGCTTTATGCAGACGATGTTATACTTCTAAATAAATCTGCTACAAGTTTGCAAGATTCCCTGACTAAATTGAATAACTGTTGTAATAGATATTCTATGAAGGTCAACAATAAAAAGACAAAGAGAATGAAAATAGGTAGAATTGTTGAAAATGTCAACTGTGTTGTGAACGGGAAACCTGTGGAACAAGTAAAACATTTCAGCCACGTAGGCATGATTTTTACTGAAGACGGTAAATTAAATATGGAAATAGACAACAGAATCAACAAAGCTGTGTATGGTAGGCAGTCAACTGAATAAATTCATATGAAGAGAGAAATTAGTCGGAACACTAAATTAGTTGTATACAAGGCAGTGTTCAAACTAGTTTTAACCTATGGATCTGAGACCTGGGTTTAGAAGTAAAACACTTGACCAAAGACTAGAGACTGCAGATATGAGAGTCCTGAGAAAGATTAGAGGTGCAAACAGATGACATCAATGGCAATATCATATTAAAAAAGAGGATATTAGGAAAGAACTTGACATTGTCAGCATCCAAGAATGTGCTAGCAGAGCCAATCTCAGGTGGTATGGTCACTTAAACAGAATGGCGAGGAAAGATTAGCAAAACAAGTATTCTCTGCCAGGTTGGCAGGAAAACGACCAAGAGGAAGACCACGGTATAGGTGGATTCATACGGTACAAAGTGCCTTAGACGATAAGATCTGATAATGTTGGAGTCTTGACAAATAACAGACTGATTTGGAGGAAAATTGTAGATAGGAAGTTAGTAGTGATGTAAATTTTTCATGTAGTACTATCATATCCTGTACACCCCTTGAGGGTACATGTCAGGAATTTGATGATGATGATGACCAAATAATATTAATAGAATTTGTCAATATCAGAAGCATATCCTGATATGCTTCTGATATTGACATAATAGTTGATAAAATAGATGACTATTTTGTAAACAGAATTTACTACTGGATGAAAATATCCATGATCTCTATCTCAGCTGAAAAATACTATTTTATTATATAAAGAGACGTAGCACCTTCAATGTCATTTTGTTCAAAAGACGTCAGTTTGAATCTTGTCTAGGACAAGGGACTTGAATAAGAGCTATTCAATTTAAAGCGGCTTAGCTGAACTCATGCAGAGGGAGCAAAGGGTTGGTATGGAGATGATAATATATTCTATATAATTAAAATTATATTAACTTATTATATTATATTATATTATAAAATATTATATTAGCATAATTCATTGCACAGAACATTTTACAGCAGAATAACGTCAACAAGTATGACCCGATTCATAATGGCATTACAATACCAAACAAACTAAATTATAAAAAGATATTTATTAACTGGCTTACATTTAGCTGGACTTCAAACCAACATCTTCAGAGCAAACAGCATGTTACAGATTACATGCCACAGTGAGCAAGTGGAACAATTGTAATGGACAAAAGATCTCAAGTTCTACATGATGTAAAAAAAAGTCAACAATCTGCTAAATGTTTGACAAATTAATACATCCATTCTTGTTAAGGTTAGAAAAATACTTCATATCCATTGCTGACTTGGAAAAATAATCTTTCTGACCTGTAATGACTTTTTATATAGGTTTCTTCCATCTGATCATGTGTGAAGGGGTGTCCAAAGCATGATCTGCCAGTCCAGCCTTACCATAATAATGGTAGCGAATGTGTTTCTTACGTTCTCCAAGTCAGATGGTAACAGATCTTCCTGTCTATTCAGTAGGACAAGTCACAGTTACATGGAGCTTCATACACTTCATGATATGCTGGAGGATGGAGTTTGTCATTAGAAAGTGGATCAAAGTTGCTAATCTGGTGTGTAGGTTATATTTTATTACTAGTTTGGTCATCTTTTCTTGGATAGATATTTGTAACTTGGATATTTGGAAAAGGAATCATGATGTTTTGTTTTTGTGTGTTTAGGGAGGGAGAAGTGGGAGGGCCATGTAGTGTTCTATCTATTTTCTAGGAGCTGTAGCCATTTGCCAAGAAATTATGGTGAAGATAGTCGAGTTCTGTGGAAATAGCCTCAGTTCTGTGTGTAAGTGTTTTTATAATTCCATACTGTTGGGCTGAATGATGATGCGACTGTTTGTGTACCTAGTCTAGACATAAATACTGTTGCAATTTAAACAGCACATAAACCTTTTATCTATTAATAAATTATTTACAGCTATCAGCACATACAAACCACATGTATAACATGCATAATAGCAGCACTCAATGTTCAAAATGTCCTTTTGCATTTACTCACACCCAAAGTCTATGAGGCCACATATCAATGGTGGCATGCATAACATCGAAAGGAAACAATGCCACTGCTCACTCAAAATCCACCTTCAGGCTGGTGATGCTGAGGTGTTGTTGCTTGCAGGATACTCTCTCAAGGTCCCAACCACAATTTGAAATCTAACGGATTAAGATCAGAACTTCCAGACGGCCAATCAGATGGTAATACATGGTCGAGCACATTTGCCTCCAACCAATGTTGTGCAGTCCTCACCTGCAGTGCGGCGAGTCCTGTTGGACGTCCTCCCCCACCCCCTTTCTTGCAGAAATGCAACTTGGATAGGCCCCCCTGACATGTCCTCCCCCAACCAAACCATCACTGATGCAGAGTGATCATTTTAGCAGTTAAATGATTCTTTGATGGTGAAAATCTTCTCATCTATGAAAAGGATATCTCTGTGTCTGTTATCTGCATACTGCTGGAGAAGTGCCTTTGATTTTATCACCATCTGTCACATAAGTTGTGGTGTTAGGATGTGTCCAGTAAAAAAAAAAAAAGACAATAAGCTCTCACCCCCTCCCCACGTCATCAGTTAGTACACGTGACATTGTTCTCTGTGAAACATTCATCTCTTGGGACATCACCTTTCTGCATTCTCACAGGATTATAGCAGAGGCATGCCTTTACAGACCCCCACAAGCTATTGTGTCCTAATGCAGTATGGTCAACCACCTGTTCTTGGTGGTTAGATACATCTTTTGTATCGTTATAATGGTTAATAGTCTGATACACAAGCATTCTACTGATCCAGAGTTTTTTCAGTGTGTTGAAAATAACAGGTGGCTGAATTCCAAATGGTAAACATATGATCAACAAAACATAACCATACTAAGGGTTTATGATAAGGGTTTAAGTAGCTGTGATAAGTATTTTGTTCTCAAAGTGTTGCATCTACAAATTAACTAAAGGCAGAATCCACTGCAGTATCATTAAATCTGTTTGTAGATTTTTCCAAATAACCTGTATGTTGATATGTGTAAAGTGTAACAAGTTATTTGCTTTGAAGATGCAGGTTTGAAATCCAGCAAAATATAAGCCAGTTAATAATTCAGTTTGTTTGGTATTGTAATACTGTTAAAATAAACAGACACCTAAGCTTGTCAATTAGATTAAGTATGACATGATGATTGAATACTTTAGAAGTACACCTGAAATTTTAAATAAGAGATTAAAAAAATTACCCTTTGACTTGTCCTGATGGTCCTATTGAAGTGCTGAACATAAGATTAAATTCAACAGGCTCCGACAAATCATTCCCAGTAAGTGGAGACTTCATATTAAACTTCTGCAGAACATCAGTCATATCCTCTTTCGTCATTCCATCAAGCTTCAAAAAGTTAAATGCATATATTGTACTTAAATTGTATTTAAAGTGAACATATTACTTATTGGGATGAGACCTAATGGGAAAAAGGGAAACTAGACTGTCAAAGAAGGAAGGAATGGGGGAAAATATGTGTGAAATTCAGCTATGATATGCAAACGAGATAAAGATATGAATGGCTTTGAACATGGTTAGGCAACTGGCAAAGGTATGGAAATATATGCTTTGGATTTGGAGCTATTGGGTATGTCTAGGGAGAAAAAAAAGAAAATTCTACAAGGCCAAACAGATTGTATATCTAATTATAAGAATATGCTAGATGGTAATTTGTTATGTCTATATACAAATGCCAGGAGCATCAGAAACAGAGGTTGAGTTCTTTGTGTTATTGAATATTTTGTGGCCTAATGTTGGCATTAGTGAAATCTAGCTATTTGAATCAGGCATAGTAACTGGGATTGAGTGTGAAAGGTGTATTTTTAGGAATGACATAACAGACAGGAGAAGGGGAGGGGATTACTACTGATGACATCAGATGACTTAAGTCCAATTAGGATAGAAATGCAAGAAAACAATGATGGTAATAATGTCCCATGTAGCAGTGAGTTTGAGTCCATCTGGCATGAAGTGGAGGTTAACAGAATGAAATATATGGTAGGGGTGTTGCTACAGGCTTGATGGCTCAGTTCAGGGGACGATGAAATGCATCGCCAATTTAGCCTTATGGGTAGCAAATGAATGATCATTACGAGTGATGCTAAATTTTCCAAACATTGAGTAGAACAGAAATCTCATGATAAGAATGAAGAGGAATTGTGAGAAAACTTTCTCAAACAGCATGTGAAAGAAAAGAACTTGAGTTCAGAATATTAAATCTGTTCATAGTGTCAGAAGGGGTCTCTGTTAAGAATATGACTATTTTACTGCCAGTTGATGAAAGTGATCATGTTGTGCTTTCTTGAGAAGTATCTAATTATATTGATGTTCCAATTAGAACAGATTATATGCTGAACTATAAAGCTGGAGGTTATGATCCACTTAGGAGAATACTATCTTTGGTTCTACAAACAGATAGAGGGGACAGCCATGGGTTCACCACTCTCCCCACCCCTGGCCAACTTCTTTATGGAGACTTTTGAAGTTTTGAAGAGAAAGCCTTAAACTCTGCCCCACAAAAAACCACTGTTTGGCTTAGCTACGTTGAATGTGTTCACTATTTGGCCACATGACTCAGATACACTCCATTCCTTCTTAACACACTTAAACAACCAACACTCCAGAATCCAGTTCACCTTGGAAAAAGAGGGAAAACAAAAGTTTCTCTCTTTCCTAGACACTCTAATCACTTGCCAGCCTTATGGATCCTTGGTATTCTCTGTTTACAGAAAACCCACCCATACAGGCAGATACAATCACCAGCAATCCCACTACCCCCCCCCACACACACAACAATATGGGGTTATAAAAACACTATATAGCGGGGCAAAATTAATCTGTTCAGATGACAATGCCCTAACCACTGAACTAAACCACATCCTTAATACTTTCTTAGCCAATGGCTACAACCCCAAAAAAATATTAAAAGCAGATAATCACAATCCCCTCCCTCCCCCATATCAAAGATTACACTAAATCCATCACCATTCCCTATATCCGGGGCACCTCAGAAAAAATAACCAAAATCTTAAAAAAATGACCTAACTTCTTGTTACAAACCATATAAAAAATTGGCATCCCTTATCTACCCCACCAAAGACCAACCACTTCCCTTAGACCTACCTGGGGTATACCAGGTCCCTTGCAGCTGTAAACTGTCCTACTTTGGCCAAACAGGTAGGACAGCAAATGTCAGGATTTTGAAACAAAGACTACATCCGGTTTCACCAGTACAGCCACTCTGGGCTTGCAGACCATTCTCTAGATACCTGCCACAGAATACATTGGAAGAAAGCCACAGTAATATACCCTGGCAAGTTTAAATATGAAAAATTATTCATAGAATCAGCCTGAACTCTAAAAAACTTTCCAAACCGCAACAAATTTGGGAAGCTTGCATCACGAGAACATCAGCCCAACAGCCAAGACCCAATATAGCCCACTAGTTGGCACCATTAGAACTCTAGGAACAACAGTAGTTTCTCTCTTCTTCCTCATTTGCTTTTTGTAGTGCCTGCATGCACATGTCATATTTGTATGTTCCCATTGAAGATGGCAATGTGACATTGCCGAAATATAGGAAGTATTTATTAAAGTTTCTTTTAATTAATATTCCAGTATACATTGTGGATTCCTTAAATAATTTAATAGTCATGTGTTACCAACGTATAAGCACCTTTCTACAAGAATTACTTTGGTTCGTATCAGTTACTGAACGGGAAAGATGTCAGAAATGCATGGGAACCTTTGAAAAAGTGCTTAAATGAGGCAATATCTAAATATATCCCTAGAGTTCGAAGAATAAAGAGGGTGGGAGCGAAATGGATACAAACCTTATTAAGCAAGAGATCCATAAGAAGATGATGATGATGATGGTGGAAAGAATATTGTGTAAATAAGAGCGCAAGGGGTATGAAATATATAAAGCACAGACCAGAAATTAATGAGTATTGTGCTGAAAGCCAAATGAGTATGAAAACAAATTGGTAATGCAGGCTAAAGGCAATCCAAAAGAATTTTATCATTATGCCACAAGAAAATGAAAGAATTAACGTGGAAGAATAACTTTACTTAATGCAGATAATACTCAAGTGTCAGAAACTAATGAGATTATTCAATTAATGAGTGCTCACTTTGCTAAGAATATCAACCAGGTGTATGTAACATGGTGCACAGTGTTGCTACTACTACAACTACACTGGATGAAGAGCAAAAGGTGCATGTGAATGAAGTTGAAGAGCTGTTGCATAACCTGAATAATAATTTGGCAATAGGGACAAATGGAATGTCAGTATATATGCTAAAGGAAAGTACAGCTGAATTGGCTAGGCTTTTCATATGTTTGTATAACTTGAATCTCAGCTCAGGAATGAGATTCACTATCATACATTCATTCCATTGCACAAGGGTGGTGCAAAAACTGATGTATCTAACTACCGACCTATCAGTATCTCTGGTGTGCTGGTGAAGATTTTAGAGAATTTGGTAAGAACTTGCATACAGAAATGGGTAGACAAACAAGCTATACTCTGCAAGGAGCAGCATGGGGGTTACTAAAGGAAAGTCATGTTTTAGCAATTTGCTGATATTTTATAACAATGTTATGGTTAACGTTGGATTTTGCCAAGACATTTGATAGGATACCACATGAAAGACTGTTGTATAAAATGGAAAAAAAAAAAGAGATTGGAATATAAACTCTGGACTTGGATAAGTGGATGGTTGACAAACAATTACCAAAAAGTGGTATACAGTGAGTGTGAATCTGATAGATTTAAGGTGACTAGTGGTGTACCTGAGAGTTCAGTCCTTTTGCCATTGTTGTTCAATATATACATTAATGACATAAGGAAGTGTTTAAAAGATGTGCAATTGTTTGCATATGATGCAAAGATAGTCAGGACAATCAGAGCTGTTACTGATATCCATTACTTACATTTTTAGTAAGTGTCAAGTTATGCACTTTTGGTGTGATGATATTTCCAGTGGCATATTATATTAGAGGGACTATGCTACAAGAAACTCACAAGACTAGGGATCTTGGCATAATGGTCGATATGAATTCGAAGTTGAAAGGTCACATAGCAAAAATTGCAAATACAACTCAGAGGATAATTGTGATGTTGAAGTGAACTTTGACATGTAAGGACAAGGAAGTCATTTTGCATCTTTATAAGGCCTTGATAAGATTGCACCTGGACTACTGTTGCAGATTTGGTGTTCCAGTTTTCAAGGAATAGAAACTTTGGAAAGGGTGCAAAGAGTTATAAAGATTATATTGGGATTATGGGATTTAGATTACGAGGACAGATTGTGAGTATGTTGATTACAGACTCTGGTTAACAGGAGAAAAAGGAATGATATGATAGTGGACATATGATATGATAAGCTCCTGAATGGGTGTTACAAGATATCGTCTGATGAATTTTTCGTTATAAGGAAGGTGAGGGAGAGAACATAAGGACAACCATGGAAGTTAAGTTTGTTCCAGGTAAAGAAAGGGAATAAGAACTAGGTTTTTCTCTCACAGAGCAGTTAGTGAGTGGAATAGCTTGCCTTTAGAGGTATTGAGAGCATCTAGTGTGAACGAGTTTAAAGGAATGTATGACAGCTGGTGTGGGTGATTTACAGCCTCCCTCGATGTCTCAAATAATAATGATAATAATAATAATATAATAGCATAACCAGCAGTAATAAAATCTAATATTGAAAACAAGGAAGAATTTAGACATACTGGATCATCTTCAAATGACAACCATTCAATTTCAAACTGTCAATCATATTAATGATCAATCATATTTTATGAAATATTAATTTAATTAAGTTAATTTTGCAGAATAACACTAAAGATATACCATGAGTCTTCATATTATTTTTAAACTGAAATTCATCCAAGGATGCCAAATAGTATATGTAGACCATGATAATCCTTCGTCTTTCTATCCAAAATCCTTTTTTCTTCTTTTTGTCATCTAGTTATGAAGCAAAGGAGCTCAGTTCTTTTATATCTAATTCTACAGCATGTATCTGCACAGCCACATAATGACTTTCATGATTGTAGATCTGCAGAAAAAGACTTCCAGGTTTGATTTCAGTCACCAATTAGATCTTATTTCTAACTCTTTTTTTTTTTCAGCCAACTGCAGTCAATCTCTGACAGGTAAGCAGATTTTTTTCTTCAAAAGTTTTGGGAACAAGTTAAAAGGAGCTAAGTCTAGTGAATACAGAAGATAATTCAATTTTTGACCAATTTTTTTTTTTTTAGTCAAAAACTCTGTGCTGCAAGTTTTTGGCTTAGAAAAAATTGTTTTTTGCCAAAATTTAGGTCTGTTCTCATGAACAACATCATGCATATTGTGATCACTAAATTCCTTCCACAAAGATGGTGAAAAGAGTATTACTGCAATTACTATTAAAAATAATGGGAAATAAAGCAGAAATTTTTCAAGGATACCTTTCATAATCAGAGGGAAGAAAGAAAGGCAATAAGGAAAATTCTGATTTATTACTGTACTATATATAATACAGTGCAAGTCTCCAGGATTCTCTAACTAAACTGAATAACAGCTGTAACAAATTTGGCATCAAAATCAACAATAAAAAGATCAAAACTATGAATAGGTAGGAAAACAGAAAACTTTAGCTGCATTCTGAATGGAGATCCTATAGAACAAGTAAAATATTTCAAGGCACAGTTTTAAAATATTCCAATATTTAGGCACAGTTTTTAGTGAAGATGGCAAGTTAAATAAGGAAATAGACAACAGAATAAGCAAAGCTGGTATGGTGGATAGCCAAATTAATAAATTTATAAGGAATAAGGGAGAAATTAGCCAAAACACCAAACCAGCAGTATAGAAGACAGTGTTCAAACCAGTTTTTAAGTTATGGATCTCAAAAGTTGGGTTAGAAATAAAGCACTTGATCAAAGACTAGAGACCACAGATATGAGGGTTCTGAGAAAAATTAAGGGAGTGAACTGATAGCATCAATGGCAGAATCATATTAAAACTGAAGATATTAGAAAGGAACTTGGCATTATTAACATTTAAGAATGTGTCAGGAATGCACAGCATGGCCACCTTAATAGAATGGAGGAGGAGGAAAGTTAGCCAAACAAATGTTTGATGATAAGAAACAGATCTAGAGGAAGACCAAGGTCAAGGTGGGATTGACTCAGTCAGAAGTGCTTTAGAAGCATAAAATGTTAGATATTATAACATTAGAGTGCTGACAAGTAATAGAGTAGTTTGGAGAAAAATTGTTGATAAGATATTAATAATAATGTAAATCTAATCAAGTAGCATTTGTTATAGTAACCTGAACACCCTTGAGGGTACATATCAGGAAATTGATGATATCAGTATTATGCAACCAGTGCAAATCATTAATCATACTCAAATATATACAACTGTTGCAACCTTGTCTTTTATTTCATATATCAGTTAGGCTGAAACATCCAGCATTATCACCAAGAAATAAAAAAACTGTAGAGGAATCACTGTATTATTGAAGAAAGGCCCTTAAAAACAGGCTTTCATATATTGAAACATTCAAAAGAGGTTAATATAACTTCCTCTTTGCCCCCAAAGTTGTCAAGCTTATAAATTTACTACAAAGCAATACATAGTCTATATTTAAGTTATAAGTCAGCACATAGAATTGAAGGAAACAGAGGAAGATGGTTTGATTTAAAATCACTGCTAAGAAAAGAGTGCATATTATCTCCTCTCTTATAATCTATCACTGTATCACATTATGAAAAAAGTGGCATTAGAAATGGAAATATCAAACTTAGCTCTTTGCTTTATGCAGATGATGATGATGTACTCCTAAATACATCTAGTACAAGTTTCCAGGATTCTCAAACTAAATTGAATGACAGATGTAACAAATTTGGCATGAAAATCAGCAATACAAGTCCAAAACTATGAAAACAGGCAGGAACATAGAAAACTTCTGCAGCATTCTGATTACTTGCAAAACTTATTTTAACAGTATGACTCATAATAATAAAATAAATAAAGTTCAAAATATTCTATTTTGCTGGATTTCAAATTAGCATTTTAAAAGCACAAAAACACACTTGTCACATAACATAAGGTAACAACCAGATAATTATGGAAACAATTTAAAACTAATGGACAGAACTAACATCATATCACAGCATCCTCTGGGGCTTTAGGATTGAGCATCAACAATGCAGCACTACCCGAGTCACAACAAGTATGACTTAATTCTGAATTGTTTTCACAGTTATATATTGACAAATCTGAAAACAAACCCCAACTCAACATCACCAGAGTTAAAGATTGGTACTATCAACATAAGAAGCCTGAATGGCAAAGAAATGGAGCTAGCTGAGGAATTAGATAAGTACCAGATCAACATAGGGGTGACTGAAACAAAAAAGACAAAAACTGGTGAGATCTTTCTGAGCAATAAATACAAAATATTATATTCAGGCGATGACAATCAAGGAAAAGAAGGAGTAGCCAAAGTATTCAACACAAAATACGAGGCTAATCTTCTTGAATGGCAGTCAGTCTCAAGTAGAATAATGTGGGCAAATATGAGAATGGGGAACTGGACAATGAGACTTATTTGTGCCTATGGTCCCACAGAAGGTTCTACTAAGGTAGAAATGGAGGAATTTTTGCGACTTTAGAAAAAGCAACTGACACAATGAAAAAGGAAAGTTGGTCCTTGTTGGGGATCTAAATAGCAGAGTAGGAAATGATTGTGAGACATACAAAAATATTTTGGGAAAATTTGGAGAAAAGAGCAAAGCTAATAATAATGGCAAATATCTGTTGGATTTCTGCTCAGGACATCTACTTAGACACGATTTTTACTGAAGATGGTAAATTAAATATAGAAATAGACAACAGAATCAGCAAAGCTGGTATGGTAGGAAGTCAACTGAATAAATTCATATGGAATAAGAGAGAAATTAGTCGGAACACTAAATTAGCTGTATACAACAGTATTCAAACCAGTTTTAACTTATGGATCTGAGAGCTGGGTCAGAAGTAAAACACTTGACCAAAGACTAGAGACCGCAGATATGAGAGTCCTGAGAAAGATTATAGGCATGAACAGATGGCATCAATGGCAATATCATATTAAAAACAAGGATATTAGGAAAGAACTTGACATTGTCAACATACAGGAATACGTTAGCAGAGCTAATCTCAGGTGGTATGGTCACTTAAACAGAATGGGCGAAGAAAGATTAGCAAAACAAGTGTTCTCTGCTAGGTTGGCAGCAAAACGACCCAGAGGAAAACCAAGATATAGGTGGATTGATACGGTACAAAGTGTCTTAGACGATAGAAATATAAGATCTGATAATGTTGGAGTCTTGACAAGTAACAGACTGATTTGGAGGAAAATTGTAGATAGGAAGTTAATAATGATGTAATTTTTTTTTTTTTTTTCATGTAGTACTATCATATCCTGTAAATCCCTTGAGGGTACATGGCAGGAATTTGATGATGATGATGAGTTATATATTGTTAATGCCTTGTGTAGTGTCACATTTTATTGTGCTCTGAGGATGGTGGTTTGAAATCAATCAAAATTAGTAGTTTAATGAGTTATCATATATATTTTGTTCTTGTGTTTTAAATTAACATGGTCAAATTAGTTAAATAAGTGCTAACACCTAAGTTTTTCTACGCAAGTAGAAATATTAATTAGACTACTTGGTACAGAATATTGAAATTTTACAAAATATCATCTGTATATTCTCAGACTGAATTTGTATTTCATGGAAGAAAAATTCCTGCGGCATCTCTTGTACTAAATGGTTTCTGGAAAGCAGCAAAGGGTATTGTAAGAGGAGAAAAAATCGCTGATCACAGTTGATTTGGTGAATGTATATCTGAAGAATACAAAGTACAGAAGATTATAAGATTGATAATGATGTTCACCCTCTGTCCAAAAAGAAACTGAACTTTTGACAGAAAATAAAACACAAGCCAATCATAATTATTCAATCATTTATTTCAATGAATATATACTCTCCCTCAGCTTCGAGACAGTGTTTGGCATGGTCAATTGATTAGTTAAATGAGTTTTTTTATATCGGTTTTTGGGATACTGTTGAGGGTTGTGGTTACTGCCGCTTGAACGTTCTCAATGGTGTCATATCACTTTCCTTTCATCAGCAAACGAAGTCAGGGGAAGAGAAAGAAGTCATAGGGTGCTAAATCAGGTGAATATGGTAAGTGATCCAACACACAAACTTGGTTTTTGCTCAAAAACTGTCTCACAATGTTCGAACGATGAGATGGTGCAAAAGTGACCAGCTGCCTGCATCATGATATTCATGCTGTATGTGAGGAGTTCTCGCTATTAATCGCTTCACAACTTCGAGATAAAACTCACTATTGACCATTTGGCAAGCGGAACGAATTATTTGTGGATAATGCTCTTGGAATCGTAGAAACAAATCAGCATTGTCTTTACTTTGGACTTCTCCAAGCGACTTTTTTTCAGATGCCCCTCTTCTGGTGGTCTCCACTCAACACTCTGGCGCTTTGTTTCGGGCTCATACTCAAAACATCACTTTTCATCACCAGTAACGATCGTTTCAAGGAAGTTTGAGTCCTTACAAGCGGTTTTAATGAGGTGCTTGCAGTGTTCAATTCGATAAATTTTTTGATCGCCGGTCAACTTGTGGAGAACAAATCGCAAATTCAATCTACTAAGGCCCAAACTCTCAGTCCAAATGTTGTGCACAGTTGATTTTGGAATCTTCAATCAATCTCATGGACAATTTTGGATTTTCTTTGATGAAATCAAGCACTTTTTGGATGTTAACTTCACTTGGTCCAGTTTTTGGATGGCCCGGCTTTTCGTCATCCTCAAGCATCTCATGACCACTTTGAAATCGCTTAAACCACTCGTAAACTTGAGTACAGGATAAGCATTCGCCCCAGTATGCTTTTTGAGGCATTTGATGCATTTCGGTAAAACGTTTACCAAGTTTAACACAAAAGTCAATTGCAGCTCTCTGTTGCAAACTCATTTTCTGACCGTTCATCAAAACAAACTGTCATCTTGGCACTATAACTCAGCTTCTAATGAAACAAATGTCATAAACAGTTGACACAACACTAATGAAGGTTGCCACTTTAGACAACAAAAAGATACAACAGGTGGCAGCACTAGTTTCTTCTATTTTTGAAAAGTTCAGTTTCTTTTTGGACAGGGGGTGTATTGTTGATGTAACAGAAACAAAACATCTTTAGATAGCCTATAAGATTTCAAACAGGCAGTGAACAATGTAAAGAAAGATAACATCTGGAAACAGACAACAGAATAAGCAAAGCTGGTATGGTAGATAGTCAGCTGAATAAATTTATATGGAGTAATAGAGAGAAATTAGCCAAAACACCAAACTAGCAGTTCAGACCAGTTCAAACCAGTCTTAAGTTATGGATCTCAAAAGTTGGGTTAGAAATAAAGCATTTGATCAAAGACATGTTTCATTACCACTGTAACAAGAATTTCTTGTCATGTGTAACTATTTTTATAAAACCAAGAATTTTACAGGATTCCATTTATACTAACTACTTCTTGCTCTTTACAGCACTTTTATCCCACTTAGGTGCAGGGTCCGTTATGTTTATGCAACAATGGGAAACCCAATCAGCCTGTCGCAGAGTCTGCTGTTGGGGATGGGGGGGGGGTGCAATTTTTATGACTGTAGAAGTGTGTGTATTCATGGTGTCAGTTTGCCTTTTCTGGAGATGAAAATGAAAAACCTGAGTTTCTGGGTGCAAAAACCCTACCTCCATATGAGACTGGCTAACTCACCTTTAGTTGCAAGAGAATAGATAAAGGTTCCCCACATCTTGGATGGGAATTGCGCCCAGGTCTTCATCTATACTGACTGAGCTATAGAGGCTCTTATTCCATTTATTACTATAAATGGGCTATATACAGATATTTGTTACTGCACATGTGCAGTAGCAAATATCTATAAATCCTTAACAATTACAAAACACCATGAAAATATATTATGCTTGAATGTTTGATAAATTGAGCCATACCTTTACAATAATATCTTCATACTCTGATCTTTGTTCTGCTGTAGTTGTTTTCAGTGTCATCAACTTTTCTAAGTGTGCTAAAATTATTTATATGAATAATTTAGACATATTCATTAATGTCTATATTATATATGTCTAAAAAAAATAGGATGATTAAAGATTTTAATGATCAAGTGTTCAAATATAGTAAGACACATAAGTTAAATGATAATGCTAATAGTAATATGATAGTAATGCTAATAAGTAATAATGCTTGGGAAAAAAGGAAGAATATCAAACATTTAAATTTAAATTTATTGAAAACTCAACATTTTAATTCAATTTTTTTTATAATTATACTCTGTCATGCCTTTTTTGCTAAGGCACAAAAAAAAACAAACAAACATAATTTTCCATTTCTTCATAATTTTAAAATTTAAAATTTTAAAATAAACTGATTTTAAACTAATTTTAAAATCAGTTTATTTAAAAAAAAATGCACCTACACATATGCCGAGAAAACTCCAAATCAAAGTTACAATTGTGAAGTTATTCTCAAATGAAGAACTTTTGAGAAAAGAATTTGTTTTTGTGAACAATGCATGGACTAAGAAATTGCAACTTCCAATTTGTTTAACAAATTGCAGAATCTTGCACTTATCAATATTTTATGATTTGTGAAGTTCCCAAATATTTTATGGTGTGCAATGAAAAATGTTTAGTTCAGTCATTTCCTATTTGCCAAATCAAACATTCTTCAGCTGAACATATTCAACTGTTAATGCTCAATAGATTCACATATACTTTTTTTTTTTAATTATCTTCAAAATATGAAAAACAAGCACCAAAACAATGGCAGACAGACATAATAATACCAGTCTTCAAGAAGGGAGACCAGAAGGATTGCAGTAACTATCGTGGCATATCTCTGCTCAGCCTGCCTGGGAAAGTGTATGCTAGGTGCTTGGAAAGATGGTGCAGGAGCATAGTTGAGTCAAAGTTCCAGGAAGAACAATTTGGCTTTTGTCCTGGTAGAAACCCAACTGACCAAATCTTCACTTTAAGAAATCTTGGGAATATGCCAAGAATGTCTACACGTTTTGTGGACTTGGAGAAGGCATATGACTGGGTTCCTCGGGATAAGCTTTGGCAAGTAGTACAGGAGTATGGAGTGGATGGCCAACTATTAGCTGCCATCAAGTCCCTATATGAATGCACAGAATTTTGTGTCAGGGTAACATCATTCCAGCACAAAGTCTGAACCTTTCACAGTCTCTGCTGGCCTCCGCCAAGGGCGTGTTCTGTCACCCCTCCTTTTCATAATATTTACGGACTGGATTGATAGACACAGCTGAGGCAGTGAGTGTGTCAGAATTGGATAGCATTGGACGTCTGCTTTTTGCAGATGACCTCCAGCAGATCCTGGATAGGCTTGTAGCTGTTTGTGCAGATGCCGGAATGAAGATCAGTGTGGCCAAAACTTAAACATTTGTGGTCTCAAGACAACCATCCCAGTGCACTCTACATGTAAGTGGAGTTCCAATGAGGCAGGTGGAGAAGTTTGAATACCTTGGGTCCATATTCACGAATGATGGGACGTAGAGCTAGATACTCGAATTGGCTTAGCAAGCTCAATATTGTGGGAGCTTGGCCATTCGGTAGTACTGAAGCAGGAGTTAAGCCAGAAGGCAAAGCTGGCCGTCTTCAACACAGTCTATGTCCCCATCCTCACCTACGGTCATGAGAGTTGGGTAATGACCGAAAGAATGCGGATACGAATCCAAGCGGCTGAAATGAGGTTCCTTCGAGGGGTTGCAGGGCTGACAAGACTCGACAGAGTCAGAAGCTCTTCAATTCGGGAAACCCTCAATACTTAACCGCTGCTTCTCCGTGTTGAGAGATCACAGTTACGTTGGTACGGGCACCCGGTCAGAATGCCACAAGAGAGTCTCCCTCAGCAGGCCCTCTTTGCCAAGCCAGAGGGTGGGAGGCCACGTGGAAGGCCAAGGACTTGCTGGATAGATTATATCCAAAACCTTGGGTAGACATGTTTGGGAATCCCACCAGAACACCTGAACTTGGTGGCAGAGGATCATGACCATTGGAAGTTCCTCTTGCAGCTGTTGTTCCCACAACCAATTAGGAAAGGTGGGCCTTGAAGATGTATGTACGTATGTATATGAAAAACAATCATAAATGTAGTGATTGCAAAAGTGCTAAAAGTGGCAAAAAAACATTGATTTCAATAGAAACTAAAATGAACATAAATAAGCAATCTGAAAACAGCAAATTGCTTCAATCATGATTATAACATCAAATGTTCTACAACTGCAACAATTTTAAGAGACAAACAAAATCTCATCAATGAAGAAATGCAATGTTGTTCAATTTGCTCAATGTTGAGAGATCACAGATGATTCAAGATAAAAGCTAGAAGTCTTTTTCAAGATATTAAAATGTGTATGGGAAAAATAACAGATGATTATGCTGAATTTAAGGATAGTGTTGGGAAAGAAAAGTGTAAATATAAAATATCTTTCATTATTAGGCAAGTCTGCAAGTGCTGATCATGATGAAACTCAAGTATTTCTTTTGACATTATCAAATATTACTGAAGAAGAAGGAAGAGCCTCCTTCCTCATCAATAATTTTTGTCAAATTTTCAATGCAATGAGACTGATTTTTCTGAAAAAAGCTACTGGACTTTCATTGCAAATGAGACAAAGGTTCCAAAATTCCAAAGGATTCAAAATTTCAAAGGACTCTCTAACCCTGCTACTTAGTGGAAATGATAATAACCCAAATAAAAGAAGTTCTACAGTCTTGCAAAAAATGTTAAGAGAAAGTTGGCCTCCAACAAGAATATGCAAAGAAATGTATTTGTACAAACTTTCTTGAGACTTTCCTCAAGACATTGGTGAAGAACCCTAACTTTACTGCATTGGATAATTCAAGTTCTGTTCAGCAGTACTACCTAATATAATGTATGCATCATAAGTGTTAAAAAAATTCTGTACTCTTTTTAGAATAAATTAAATTCTTTTCAAATTATGCATGTTAACTATCTTCATATAGAGTTAATTTGTTTCAGAAATGCATTAACAAATTTAACAATATAGCTTATGAAAAAAAAAAAGTTCAAAAATAAATTCAACTTATAAACACATTTTAAAGAACACACTGTAAGTTGGAGTTCACCTGCTCGAGTAGACTACTTAATTATAATGGAAAAGAAATGCATACACACTATTATTTAGATAAAATATAAGATAAAAATATTTATATTTGAACATTTGGTAAACTAGACTCAGCATATTAGTTTACTGATTTCCATTCCGTTTCTAAAAGCAAAATCTCACACTAAGCATGAGTGATTATCAAGAGTTGCGCAGATTGAGCAAATGTACATGACATAAGCAAAAAAAGTATTTCATAAATTTTCAAATCCTTCTAATCTGTACATGACATAAGTAAATAAGTATTTGATAAATTTTCAAATCCTTCTAATCTGTGTCATCCCTAATTTCTTCTTTATTCCAAGAAATCTATCTATGAGAGCCCTCTGTAGTAAAATTTAGTTTAGAAAAAAATCGGATTTCTTTTTTATTGCTATAGCATATGAGAGGTTGAAGGACATATAAGGACATCAATGCATTTGTGGGGTGTAGGTGAGAACTGAGATACAAGTTTGACTTTTTTTTTTGAACAGCTGTTGTAGTTGTTTAGGAATAATTAATGAGTAAGGCTGTTTCAGAGTGCAGAGATAGATGGAATAAAAAAGGAGGAGAAGGTTTGCAGCTGAAAAGGAATGCTGGGCAGCTGCTGCTCTTGTTTTAACAGGTCCAACATTACATAAATAGTAGATTACTGTAATTCCATTTGATAAATGGGGTTTATGCTTTCAATGTCAACATTCAATGCTTTCTTTTAGGCTTGCATGGTGATCCGAATGCATTTTTGAAAATTATGGAGACAACTACCGTGTTTGAATAAAAACTTTAGTTTAATATAACTAAAATCTACAATTCGACGTTTCGACCTTTATGTCATCTTCTGGAGCATACAAATATACATTAGGTCATCTTCTGGAGCGTACAAATATACACAAGAAACAAGCTATACTACAATCAAACAGGTTCGTTAAAGACAATGACCAACCGTTACCACAATTGTTGGACAGACCTCTGGTGGAAAAAAAAAAAAAAATTAAAAATAAAAAATTTATACATCAACGCTAGAGTCCTATTATTTGTGTTTTCTACTATATACATATATTAACATCATTCCAGCCAGTTGGAGTGGGATGGTTTCTAATACTAGCGGATTGGCTAGAGTCCTGACTTATGTTGAATCTTTCATATTAGGAAGGCTGAATGTGTGCTATCCAGATCCTTGGAATTTTCATGACATCTTTGTTATTGATATTTGGGTGGTTTATCAGGATTTCGCAGGATTCCTTAAATTTTCTTTCGTACAGGTTTTTGTGCGGTGTAAGGAGCAGGTGCTTTTCCAGTTGATTTGGTGTAAGGTGTTAAGTGCGTGGTCTGAGAGGCCTGCTTCACCATAATGGTTATATTTAATGTGTCTAATGTGTTCTTTCTACCTACAAAAAGAAGGTACAGCCATGGGCTCACCACTATCTCCCCCCCAATCGCTAACTTCTACATGGAAACCTTTGAGCAAAGGGCTCATGATTCCGTCATGCTACGACTGACAGTCTGGCTCAGATACGTCGACGACGTGTTTGCGATCTGGCCGCACGGGCGACAAACGCTAAACACATTCCTCAGTCACCTAAACAAACAACACGAACGCATACAATTTACCATCAAAATCGAAAACCAAAATTCGCTCCCGTTCCTAGACACACTAGTTACATGTCTTCCTTCAGGCAGTCTATCCTTCACGGTCTACCGAAAACCGACACACACTGGCCAATACATACATGCAAATTCATACCACCACCCATCACAAAAATATGGAGTCATTAACACCCTTAAAAACAGAGCCACAACTATTTGCTCTAACGAGCAGGCGCTGAAACAAGAACTAAAAATCATTAGTGACACATTCATAAATAATGGCTATAACAAAAATACTGTCAATAAAATACTCTATAAAACTACAACAAAAACGAATCTAGATTACAGTAAAACCATAGCCATCCCATACATTAAAGGGTTATCAGAAAAAATCAACAGAATCCTACAACATTATAACCTCAATGCCACCTTTAAACCACCCACTAAACTTAAAACCATATTCAGCTCCTCTAAGGATCCTCTCCTCCCATTAGCACATCCTGGAGTCTATTGCATACACTGCACCTGTAACTTAGCATACATTGGTGAAACAGGACGGACAATCCCTATACACAAGAAAGAACACATTAGACACATTAAATATAACCATTATGGTGAAGCAGGCCTCTCAGACCATGCACTTAACACCTTACACCAAATCAGCTGGAAAAGCACCTGCTCCTTACACCGCACAAAAACCTGGTGAATCCTGCGAAATCCTGATAAACCACCCAAATATCAATAACAAAGATGTCATGAAAATTCCAAGGATCTGGATAGCACACATTTAGCCTTCCTAATATGAAAGATTCAACATAAGTCAGGACTCTAGCTAATCCGCTAGTATTAGAAACCATCCCACTCCAACTGGCTGGAATGATGTTAATATATGTATATAGTAGACAACACAAATAATAGGACTCTAGCGTTGATGTATAAATTTTTTATTTTTAATTTTTTTTTTTTTTCCACCAGAGGTCAGTCCAACAATTGTGGTAACAGTTGGTCAGTGTCTTTAACGAACCAGTTTGCTTGTAGTATAGCTTGTTTCTTGTGTATATATTTGTACGCTCCAGAAGATGACCTTGACATAAAGGTCGAAACGTCGAATTGTAGATTTTAGTTATATTAAACTAAAGTTTTTATTCAAACACGGTAGTTGTCTTCATCAACATTCAATGATTTGAGTTCAAACTGTTTATCTTCTCAAAATTCTTAATAAGAATGTCAAACTAAGAAACAAATACTTTAAAATCTACAGTTTTACCAATACTGTCATTTTATCAAAAAAGCTCCTTAGAGGATTCAAAGTGAATCAAACTGTTTCTTTCTTGATTTGGGTTTAACAATAGCAACTTGTTATCAAAACTAGCTATATGACTGTAAAGATATTTTGGTTTTTTTCCTTTCAGAGTAATATTTAATGCATTCAAATGCTGCATGCTATCAGTTAGAGCTAAGGAAGATGACATCACTAGACATTTAATTAGATCAGTAGCACATTGTTTCTTCCAATAAAGAGAGAAAAAGTTCTTTCTGAAGTTGAAAAGTCTCGTTAAATGTTTCTAGCAATCAACCGAGAAATGATTGTGCAGAAGCAAGTCACCATACCTGGCATCCAGTTCATCTAAACTGTTTGGAATTTTTTATGCATAAGAGCATGGCTCCCATCCATAATTAGCTTTGTTATTTTCACTACCTTGTCCATTGCATTAGAGAAGCCTGGCAAAGACCCACATAATGCTTGGTGTACAATACAATGTAATACACGAAACTTGATTCCATTTCTTTTCAAAAAAGCAGCAACTCCAATATTTTATCCCAGTCATGACACAGGTACAAAGTTACAATCAAGTGGGCAGTAACAAGGGGCATATAGCTTTATTTTACAATGAAGTAAATATTAATTACATCCATTAAAAAAGTAATTTAATAAATCTATTAAAAAATTCATGAGATGCTTCACATGACGAAGGTCAGTGGTCCGACTTCTCTTTTTGATTCAGTAGGAGCATCATGTAACCTGTTCCTGCAAGTTTTTAGAGCTTTGCCGAGGGAATCAGAGAGAAGTGATGGAATTTTTTGTCACTGGGGATGAAACTTTTTAAGATACAAAATTTGCACCAATTTTAAAATGCCATACATGACAGATCGCACCATCTAAGGGGAAGCTTAGTGTACCAGTTTCAACTCTCTACCTGCATTATTCAGTTGGAGGCACTTGTTTGACTAACATGTGGCATGCTAAGTGACTGTAATGTTAAAAATTGAGTACCATGCTGTGATAAAGTTTTTCACCAAAGAAAGGCTTTTCTCCAAGTGCTATCAAACAGCGATTGGATGGTGATTATTGGAAAGCTTCTCCTTCATATTCTACCATGAAGGAATGGGCTAAACAGTTTTGCCTAGGGAGAGAGAGAGAGAGAGCATCAAAGATTATTTCTGTGATGGTTAGCCTGTGGAAGTGATGACTGAAAAAATGTCTCTTGTTGAGGATGAACTGCTCAATAATAGATGGCTGATGGTCAAAGAAATCTCAGTAAGGTTGGGCTTTCTATAACAACAGTCTTTCGCATCATTCATGAGATGCTTCACATGACGAGGGTCAGTGGTCCGACTTCTCTTTTTGATTCAGTAGGAGCATCATGTAACCTGATCCTGCAAGTTTTTAGAGCTTTGCCGAGGGAATCAGAGAGAAGTGATGGAATCCATTGTCACTGGGGATGAAACCATGGTTGCTTATTATGATCTTCTTTCCAAAAGGGAATCCATGGAGGGAATCCTTTGCAAACCAGGTGAAGCTCTGCCGAGAAAAGCCAAGGTCATGGCAACAATTTTTTGTTGCCATGACCTTGCTTGCAGGGGAATTTTCATGACTTCAAGGAAAGGAATACCACTATGAATGCAAAATATTATGCTTCACATCTGCACAAATTGCACAACACCATAAAGGAGAAGAGACAAGAATGCTGAATCATGGTATTCACCTGCTTTACGACAATGCTCAAGTCCATACGGCTATTGTTGTGAAGCCTGCAGTGAAAGATTGTCACTTCTAGGAGATTGAACACTCACCCTACAGCCCAGATCCAGCATCCAGAGACTACTACCTTTTTTTGAAACTGAAGAAAGACCTTTGAGGAAGAAAATTTGCAGATGACAATGAGGTGAGAGATGTGGTTTTAGGCCATTTTGCAGACAAAAGTATACAGACTATTTTTTCAAGGGCATAGAAATGTTAATTCAAAGATGTGAAAAGTGTGTTGAAGTAAAGGAAGATTATGTTGAAAAGTGCCAGTTGTTATCTTTCTATCACTTCTAAAAGTTAGTCAGTCAGGGTGAAAACTTATGGAATCACCCTCGTAACTTAGAAACTGTTCTACAGAATGTTCTACTAGAAATGACAAAATAAGGAAGAAAATTCAGAAATGAAATTTGGTCTATTTTTCATAGGGAGAGCTGCAAAATTTTGTTCTGTGGGCTGCAGGTTCAGGACTAGATCATTTCAGCTAGGCAGAAATGATCTATATCAATCTGTTAGAATGAAAAATCTCTAACTTTCTGTTAGCTTCTCACATTAGGAAGTTGCCTTTTAACTGAATTGCTGTTGTCCAGATTGTTGGATCTTCTTCATGCAGAGTACAGTATAGATAATGTTAGCAAACATTCAAGAGAACTTTATAATTTCTGGGATACTTTGCATATCTTGTACCAATTATCAGAGTAAGTCAAATTTTTAGGTCATAATGATGACGCACTATTACAGTGAACCATGTGCACACCCAGAGTCCCTTAGTACTTGTCTAATTGTTTTACATAGCCCAGAACAGACACACACTGTCTTTCACATAGGTAAATTTCATGGATTATCTGGTATACCTAATGAACTGACCATCCTCAGTGTGTGTGTGTGTGTGTGTGTGTGTGTGTGTGTGTGTGTGTGTGTGTGTGTGTGCACGCACTTTGTTGATGCGTGTGCATAAATGCACAAGCATCAAATTAACTGTACCTTTAATGATTATTCACTTTACTTTTAATAATATTCTATTATCAGAATTCATATTCCAATTAATATTCTATTATCTAATTCAGAGCAGTTTACACTTAAAAATGGACTCCGAAAAAGATGTGTGTATCTCCATTGCCATTCATCGTGGTGATGAATAGTGTCCTAGACATGGTTAATGATTAAAAAGGAGAAACAATTGTGTTTGCAGATGTGGTGATTTGAACACACATTCAGAAGAAGAACTATGGAAGAAACTGGATAAATGAAATAGTGTGACACAGAACTATGTATTACATATTTTACTAGGTCAAACTTTTTTTTTAACAGTGTAAGTAGTCTACTTTGGGGCAGTGAGATCCAACTTAAATGCAAGCTTCTGATTAACAAAAGTTACTTTTTGCTCATTTTGACTTATGCAGCAGAGGCATGGAGACTAACAAAAAGAAACATGAATAGAATACAAATGAAATGAAAGTTTTAAGGGCAATGTTGGCAAAAACAAGGCAAGACATAATAAGAAATGTGCACATTAGGACTAATTTAGGGCTAAAAAGTGTTGAAGAAATTTGAAGTGGTTTTGACATCAAATGAGAATGAACGAAAGTCCGTGCGGTTAGCCTAGTTGCTGTGCGCTTCGCAATCATATGCCTGGGGAAGGAGTGTCCTAGGTTCAATTTTCGTCGGTGACATGAGGAGCTGAAGGATCTTCTTCAGCCATAGCCAAGTTAGCCAGTCTTGGGAGCGGACAGTAGGGTTTTTCATCCCTCAAAGCAGGCAAACCAGCCTTGAGAACTCAACACTATGGACATAGAAAACACTGGGGCATAGGGCTGACCACCTTATCCTGTGAACGCTTTGAGGTCCAATGATTATTAAATCCTCGACAAGGTAAAAGAGGGAAAAAGGAAGATGAGATGAGAATGAACTTAGAAAGAATAACCAGAAGAATGTATGAAATGAAATTTAAGGGGATGCAACCAAGCAGAAAACCATGGAAAAGGTGAAGAGACTAGATAAGAAAAACCTGAAATAACAGTGTTCATGAAGAAAGAATTTGAGAGGATAGAAAGAAATGAAGAGATCTGATTTGTTTAACCTAACAGTTTCTGTTGAAATAGTTGTTGCTAAAGAAAGAATATTCTATAAATTAAAGATGCCAATAAATTATATTCTTGGTTTAATCCTTAATGTAAGCAAACAAAATTTGTGCATGAAGTATCTTCATAACTACTTCTAAATAGAGGTTAATGACTTCACATCAATTGCCTTAGTATCTCATAATGCAAAGTGCACATCCTTTAGGGTGTGTATAATGCTATGCATTATGGAAAGGGCCACTACTAAACATTAGAAAAGAGGCAAAGAAACAGATTACTTTAACTGTACATTTGCAAGAAAAACTAACTGTATGTTTGAAAAAGTGTGATGGCAAGTATCTATGTATGTATTCATGCATATACATTTTTATAATCATAAGGGCTTTCTGTACACATAAGACTGGTTGTGACCTTTATTGAGGTCTCATCAGCGGGAGTTATTGAAGATATTAAATTTATACTACATATGAATTCACTCTACCTTTAATAAGATGATCAAGTCTAAAACATTCTCCATTTTTTAAATCTTTCACCATGAGATCAGTAAACCTGTCAACATGTCCTGATGATCTGTAAAAATAAAACAGAACAATCTGATTAAAAAAAAAATACAGAAAGAAATTAAACATTAGAAAATAGGCAAAGAGATAGATTGCTTAAACTGTACATTTGCAAGAAAAACTGTATGTTTGAAAAAATCTGATGGCAAGTATCTATGTATTTATGCATACATGCATATACATTTTTATAATCATAAGGGCTTTCTGTACACAAAAAATTCTTCCTTCTTAATTTCTCTTTGATTGTCACATTCAATTTCATTTCTTTTTCTGCATACTGGTAACAATAAAATGTTTGTGTCCTATTTCAGTATGATAAAATCCTACAATAAAACTAATGAAACAGTTCATTATAGTGAATCTGACTGAAGATAAAATCTTTTCGCATGTTTTAATTTAATATTCAACAGAATATTATTAAATTTATTTCATTGAAATTTGAATATCAACTCAGTTACTCAGATAAAAATAGCTTCTTCTTTGAAATTTTTAATAACTGCATGAACGATGTTTGTTCTGGGCACTAAAATGATAAAAAAAAAAAAAAAAATCCTCTAACACTTCTTCACTTTTTCCAAAGGGAATAGATAGAACTCTTTTTATCAGGCAGCTGATTTTCATCTGTGATCATCACTAGTTATCAAATTCATATCTACAATTTGTAAATTTACAAGCTGTTGAGCAAGCATACAGCAGATAAGTCCTACAGTCAATCATTGCAATTTCATGCCTAAATATCTTTAAGTCACTACTTATGTAAAGTAATTACTTCTTCATTTATAACCTATATCTGTTCTTATGTGATTTTTAAATGCAAAAAAAAATTGGTTTAATATAAACCATCTTGCTTCATTTCTCAGTAACATTTCCTATACTTCTGCTCTGGAGAAACATGGTTTATACCTTTCATTTTTTTTTTAATCATTTTATGTATATTTAAGATAAAAAAAAAAAAGGAGAAGAGTAAACAGCACCTGTCCTTTAGAGAGGTAGAACAGGGAATATTACTGACCAATGGCCCACACCTTTTTTTTGCATTAAGTTCACACAAGAACAGATACAGGTTATAAATGAAGGTAATCTATTTTACAGCCAGGCTTCTGCATTATGTCCTTTTTTAGTTATTTCACCAAACTGACCACAACCATTCCTCTGCTTTCCTCTAATCATATAAGAACAAAAGTTGCCAATGAAAAGCCACACAGTTCAGCTTCAACTTATCACACCAAAATCTTATCCTTTCTCTATTCATCTACTTCTGCTCTTTGGAAAAGCCCTGCCCATACCACTTTCCTCAAAGAATACAATACTTAGCTCTTGAAGAAAAATACTAACAGTCATTACTTCTGCCTCCTCAAACCATCAATAACACTGTGTTGTGTCAAAGATTTTGTGACCTCCAATATGCAGTATACATTTGCAAATAATTGCAAAACAAAAGTGAAGGATGAAAAAAAAATACTGAAGTAACCATATAATGATCTAGAAAGAGACTTATGGATTGAAAATAATAAAGACAAAGTATGTGAAATAAATAATGAGAAAAAAGGAAACTATTGCAATTTCAAAATGAACTAAATAGTATAATGGAAAAAAAATTAAAAACTTGAAACATTTTTTTTTATTAGGGTTTGCACTACTAAGACAATTTATTTAAAAATAATGAAAAGGATATTAAGATGATTGCAACAATCTACAGATAGTATATTAATATTAAATGCAGGCTATAAGATATATATAAAGGATATTAAAGAAAAAACTGAAGAAAATTATGGAGAATAAACTATCTGAAGAACCAAATGAAACAGTGTCTGTGAACAGATGTTTTAAATTATTATTATTATTATTTTTTTACCATTTTTGGTTCAATATCATCTACTCCTGTTGGCTTTCTATATCTCTGATATTTGATTTTTTTTCCTACCTCCAATATGAAATGTGCTTGTGAAAGCATTCCCTCTTGATATTTTTTTACCATTGTCACTGCTTTGCTGATTGAAACAATTTTTTAAATTCGTTCAAAAATTTATATCATATCTTTAGTTTTTTAAGCTTCAAAAAAAAAAAAAAAAAAAAGATATGATACAAGTGAACCACTGAAGACAGTCATTATCAAAGTAAATCTCCATTACCCTATTATATGCTGCATTCTAGAATTTTGTTTTATGAATTCGATCATTTATTGCACCTGAAAATTCGTATGTTAAGATCAAGTATTTTGGTAATGCTTTGCTCTAGATGAAATTTTGGTCAAAGCAGCTAATGTTATGTCTGCTAACTGCATATGTTCTTGCCAGTGTCCTGGTTTCCAGGACACGGGGAGGGGACCTTGCAAACTCCAAGACTGGCTAATTTATCTTCAACTGAATAGTGTATACATCCTAAATGAGATTCTAACCCAGATGTTTCTAACCTAGGTTCATGTAATATGAGGAAATATTAAACATTTCATTCATTTCATCATCATCATCAAATTCCTGACATGTACCCTCAAGGGGTGTACAGGATCTGCAGTCTTTAGTCTTTAATCAAGTGTTTTACTTCTGACCCAGCTCTAAGATCCATAAGTTAAAACTGGTTTGAACACTGTCTTGTATACAGCTAATTTAGTGTGCTGACTAATTTCTCTCTTATACCATATGAATTTATTCAATTGACTTCCTACCATACCAGCTTTGTTGATTCTGTTGTCTATTTCCATATTTAATGTAAAAATCATGCCTAACTAGAATGTTTTACTTGTTCCACAGGTTCTCCATTCACAACACAGTTGACATTTTCAACGATTCTATCTATTTTCATTGTCTTTGTCTTTTTATTGCTGACCTTCATACCATATCTATTACAACAGTTATTCAATTTAGTCAGGGAATCTTGCAAGCTTGTAGCAGATTTATTTAGAAGTATAACATCATCTGCATAAAGCAAAGCACTGACATTAACATCTCCAACTCTGATATCAGTTTTAATACCACTTTTTTTCATAAAGTGATCCATATAGATAATGAACAACAGAGGGGATAATGTACATCCTTGTCTCCCACCAGATTTAACATTAAACCATCTTCCTATATTTCTTTCAATTCTAACTGCTGACTTGCAACTCAAATAAAGACTAAGTATTGCTTGATATAATTCCCATTGACACCATATAACTGTAGCGTATTGAATAGCTTCTCTCTTGGCACCTTGTCATATGGCTTTTTCAGATCGACAAAACTTAAATACAGATCTCTGTTATATTCCCATGATTTCTCAACTATTTGTCGTAAAGTGAAGATCTGATCCTGACAGCCTTTATTTGGCCTGAATCCAGCTTGTTCTTCACCAAGCTTTTCTTCCACAATTCTTCTCAACCGTTTCTCAAGTTTGCTTGCATAAATCTTACTAGGCACACTCAGTAGGGAAATATACCTGTAATTCTCACATTCAGTTTTATTTCCCTTTTTATATATAGGTACTATGAGAGCTCTACTCCAATCATCGGGAATCCGTCCCTCTGTCCATGCCTTCTAAACTATGCAGTGCAGTCACTGTAAGACTTTTATACCACGATACATCAGCATTTCTGGTCGAATATCATCTATTCCTGCTGCCTTTCCACATTTCAAGCCTTTGATGGCTTTTTCTATTTCAAGTATGAATATGTATTCCTGACTGTATTTCAACAAAAATATAAATAAATAATAAAATACAACTTACTTTAAAACAGGTTCTGGAGTAAGAATTGTACAGTCTACTTCCAGCATCTGCTCCTCTAAAACAAAATGATTTCTCCATGTATTTAAAATATTTGTTTTCATGGCACAACCCATTGGTCCCAGATCAAACTGTCCTGCTACACCTAAAATATAAAAAATTATTCTGAAACACACACACACACATATATATTGTACCAGTATTATTAAATGTTTCATTTCAAATCAGTGTATATTAAAGTGAAAAGTGACTTTTAGCCACTTTCCACAATTCAAGCAGCACATACAGCCAGTCTGGCAAACTGAGTGGAGAGTGACTGTTCTCTAAACAGGTATTTGGTGTGAATAATACTGTGGTAAGGTATTTATGAGAGTTTTTAAGTGGTAGATGATTTTTAATTCTGATGTGAGATCACTAATCTACATATTCATACCTAAAATGGCTGACATGTATCCTCAAGGGATGTACAGGATACTAGGATAGTATCACACAATTACATTATTACTGTGTTCCTACCAAAAATTGTATTTCAAATTAATCTGTTCTGTTTTAAAATATCATCACATCTTATATTTCAGTCTTTTAGGCATTACTAACTGCATTTGTTCTTTAGGATCTCTTCTAAGAATGTAGTTGATGGTTCTATGTTTATATCTATTTTCATAGTGTGCGTCTTTCCTAACGTAGATCTTCATACCAAATTTGTTACAGCAATTATACAATTCAGTTAAAGGGCACCAGAGGCATGTATATCTGTGAATCAAAGAAAATGGCATTAAACCTTATATAAATTTGAAGATATAAAATTCAAGTTCTTTATTTATGCAGGCAATGTTATACTCCTAAATAAATATTAAAAACTTGAATTTAATATCTCCAAATTTGATATATGTTTAATGTCATTTCTGTCATAATGTGATCTACAGTTAGGAAAAGTAGTGTGTACCTTTACATAACTGATTAATTCAAATCATCTTCTTGCACATCCTTGAATTTTACTGTAAAATTTAAGGTATAGCCTATACCAGTGATGGCAAATCTTTTTACCCAGGAGTGACAAACATCTTTTTTTTTAAATATTGACATCGTTGATGTGCCACTTGCATACATGCATTATAAATTTAACTACAGTGGTATCTCGCTAATCCGAACCTCTTTAGTCCGAACCCTCCAGCAATCCGAACTGCGGTTTCAAAGAAAAAAGTTTTATTTATCACGTATTATTAGTTTGTGTACTATTATTTTTAATTAATAATTATTATTTTAACTATTATTATTTTATTATTATTACAGTACAGTATTTTTTCATACTGTCGATTGTAGGGTTATACTGGAGGACTATTTTGATTTATTGTGTATTCATGTTTGCTTTTTTATACTGTACAGTACGTACTGTATTTTCGGCATGAATCACAAATATAAACAAAAAGAGGAAATTCAAAACGTGCATAATTTGGTTAAAAATATAAATCCAGATGTTGGAATTTCACAAACAGATGTTACAGAATGGATTACAGACAGAACCGAAAGTGAATTCGAAATCAAATCAGATGATGAAATTATAAATATGATGCTACAGAATGAATTAGAAGACGATGATGATGATGAAGAACTCGAAGAAAAAAAAAAGTAAAACATGAAGAGGCAGCTGACAGTTTTAATGTTTGTATAGAATGGACTAAGCAGAATGATAAGCCATTGCACAAAATTTTGTTGCTAATGCAGCTCTGAGAAGAAGCATTCGAAAAAAGTTTAGCTTCAAAGAAGCAAAAGAAAATCAGGAACTTTTTTTACAAAGAAATAAAAAAACATTTTTGTGCTATTTTGTGAAACTTTTTTGTGTTGTGTACAAGAAAGTGATATTTTTTATGTAAATTAAGTTACGTACTGAACTGTGCAATTTTATTAAATCAGAATCCTCAACAATACAGGTACATACAAATTAAATTTTTTACTAAAATAAACTTGTGTACCGTATTATTATTTATTTTTTTTGTTGTTTTATATTACAGTACAGTAGCTTTTTTCTATCAGTTAATTTATTTACAGAATTAAATTGATATACCATTAGAATCTGATTATTTTTGTCTTAAACGCTAGTTATTGTTGTCTCTTGAGAAGAAATTCGCTAATCCGAACAAGCACAGTTTTTATTAGTTCGGATTAGCGAGATACCACTGTACTTAATCATAGATGGTGACTTATACATATCATATTAGGCTATTTATTTAATAGGACATTGATATACAATCTATGAATTCATATTATACAATTAATTTAATAAACTGAAATTACTGAAATTAGTTTTTTCATCAGAATATCAATATTTTTCAACATCCAAGGTGTGTCACCTGAAACCCTCAAGTGTGTCAGTGCTGACACGCGTGTCATAGGTTCGCCATCACTGGGCTATACACTGATTTACATCATATTCCATTTACACTATACAATTGTAGAATTTTGAATAGCTTTTCTCTTGGCTCTTCATTATTGTACCTTTCCCAGATCTTTGAAAAAATAAGGAATACAGAATGTTCCAATCCTAATTCTATTGCAGACATTTTTGGGAAAAATTTTGTCAGTATCTCAGCAAACAGCTTCATATCTTGATTTTTTTAATATTGAAAGAGCAAAATGAAAAACAGAAGTCAAATTTTTCTAGCAATGGATTAGCTAATATCAGTACCGTATTTCGAGGGAGAGTTGATTAACAGGTTCATGTCAGGGTGATCGTAGTCCCCTTACCATCATCTTAAGATTGTGAGCCATCATTAATAAGCTATGTGAGAATGGGAAATGTAAAGTAAAGAACGAGTGAGTAGAAGTGCTTTCATTAGTAGCAAATCAATTATTAATAATTAACATTTGATATTATATGCGCTTCCTGTAAGTTGTTCGGTGAAGCAAAAAGCATGTGTCCTATAAATTCCAGGCATGCAAAAGTGAATTCTTTATGATGGCATAATTAATTAAAAAAAAAAAAAAAAAAACTTGAAAAAGAATGATTCATTTAGGCATGGCAGAAATCCATGTGAGTTGATGGAGCAGCAAATCATCTTTCAAAATTTATGGTGCTTGTTATGTGTATTTATTTTTGTTTTATTTATATTCTGCTTGGTTTTCTAAGAATTTTCCTTTGTTTACAGTATACATTTTATGCAGTGATGGGATACATAATAACTAATCATTATTGGAATTATCCATGCTTTCAGGGTGTGGATCCACATTCCCCCCCCCCCCCCCATTTTTTTTTGTCAGCAGCTGTTCCGTCTTATCAATAATAGATACCTCACATATACTGGTATTTTGTTGTAGATCAACAAAATAAATACTTAATAAATAAAAAAAATAAATATAAATGAATACTTCAGGCTCATCAGGAACATCAAGGAGATCCCATTTTAATATCACTCCTCTATAAGAGTTGAGTGTTTTATGAGGTTTTACTGTGATTGGTATTCCACCCATTGATGTTGCTCCCAGTAGTTTCTCGGAATGCTGCTGACACAATGTTTCCACAGATATCACCAGGATGTAATTTCTTAATGGTTTTGGGAAAACCTGCCAGTCCTTTTAAACCCTTTTGAATAAAGAAGCGTGACATTTTCCCTATTAGCCTTTTCTACCTACTGCATAGGTGATGAGAAAAGCTGGTAGATTCATAATCTTTTGCTTCTTACTCCTGTTATCAAATGATGTATCAATGATATCATTGATACTCTTCTTTCCCTCTACGCTCTCACTTCTTATCCCCCCCCCCAGTGCTATTAGACAATTCAAGGGCGAGGGGTGACTCTTTCCTCTCAAAAACTGTAGTTTCCACTATCTACTAAAAAAGGCAAGCCTAGTTGTCTTAAGGTGGCAGCCCCACCACTAGGATACCTATCGTCATACTAGTCACTTGACATATGGAAACACATATTACTTTCAAGTCTCAATGAAAGCCAAACCGGACAGAAAACATGGGAAACGACCACAAACTGGAAAAGGTTAAGAAACTTTGGAAAAAGAAAAACGTGTGCTACATGGAACATCAGAAGCATAGCAAATAAAGAAGAATTAGATAAAATTGTAAATAACGAAAATATAGAAATTGCAGTTCTTACAGAAACAAAAAAACTTAAAGGAACAAAAGAAACAGCTAACTACAATATCATATATAGTGAAGTGGACAAACAAATACATGCAAAAGCTGGTGTAATGATTTGGATCCATAAATCAATTAAAGCAAAAATAACTCATTATACATACTGGAATGAAAGAATATTAGAAATGCAATTAAAAAATTAAATAAAGAAAATTTAACAGTCGTTGAAGTGTATGCTCCTGAAGAAGGAAAAGAAAATGATTACTTTCACAAAGAGTTAAGGAACATATGAAAAATTAAATAAATTTTTCATATATATTAAGATCTCAGGCTATAATTATAATTATAGCCAGAGATATCTTAACGCTAGAATAGGAATGAAAAAAATTAACAATAATATACAAAAATTTGGAGAATCAACAGTAAACAAAAATGGAAAGCGACTCATTGATTATACAATATATAATAATTTAAAAATAACGAATACATTTTACAAACATAAAAATACATGGTGTGCAAGAGGACAAAAATCAATAATAGATTTTTATGACTTTATTGCAAATGAAAAAGCAGCAAACCTCTTCCTAGACATTAAAGTTAGAAGAGGGCTAGAAATTGACACAGATCACTATTTAGTACAGACAAAAACTAAAATTTCCACCAAACTGGCTACAAAAAATACAAAAAAATAAACAAACTAGAACAAAATCTAATTATAAAGTAAGACTACTAAATGATTCAAGCATAAGAAATTTATACCAACAGAGGAGTAATAACTACTTAGAAAAAATACAAGAAAATGAAGACATTGAGAAAGAATGGAATAATATAAAAGAAATTATCGCATCGACAGCATATGAACGTCTAGGAATACACAAAATATATCATAAAAATAAAAAATTACATATATGGGACAATGAAATAAAAACAATAACTTTTTTTTGAAAATAAAAGAGCTGGCTTTTAAAAGATGGTTAAGTAGCAAAAAACAAGAAGATGAAATTGAATATAAAAAAAAAAGACGAGCAATAGCCAAAAGAGAAACCAGAAAGATACTCGGAGAAAGTTGGGAAAAGTTTGTATCATATCTTGAAAATGACATACAAAATAAGACCCAGTGTGTACAAAATACTAAAACACATGAATGAGATATAAAAGAAACTGCAAATATAAATTGTGAAATAGATGTAAAAGAATTCTTGAATTAGTTTACAGATCTTTGGATGGATAATACTGGCAAATCAGCAGTATTAAAAATAATTACACCAGAAACTTACAAAATACCTTAAATGATATGATAACAATGAAAGAATTAAAGACAACCTAAATAAAATAAAAAATGGCAAATCAGTAGGAGAAGATGGGATAAACTCCGAACTGTATAAATTTGCTGGAAAAAAATTTCATCAAAGATTACAATTTTTAAATAAAATATATACAAATTTACAAATACCAATAGAATGGAATACAAGCATAGTAATACCTATATTTAAAAAAGGGGATAAAACAAAACCTGCTAACTACAGAGGTATTAGTTTATTGAATACATGCTACAAAATATATAGCAGAATACTTAATGAAAAACTAAAAATATACAATGAAAAAATATTATTAGAATGTCAAAATGATTTAGAAAAGAATGCTCTACAATGGATCCAGCTTTCTGTTTAAAACTACTTATAGAAAAAAAAGAAGAGAATTTAATTTGGAAACTCATCTTTTGTTTATAGATTACGAAAAAGCATTTGACAAAGTAAAAAGATATATATTGTTTGATATATTAAAAAGAATAAATATACCTAATATTTTACTACATGCAATATTGAATATATACAAAGATAATGAAACAAAAATAAATGAAAAGTTGTCTGAAAAACAATCTATAAACCAAGGAGTAAGACAGAGGAAAAGTGTTGGTGACAGAGGGATGCCCTCTGTCACCAACACTTTTCAATATTTACATTAATGAAATATTAATACAGTGGAACACCTTAAACAATCAAGGTATAGAAATTTCCCAGAATAACAAAATAAATATGCTATTATTTGCAGATGATCAGGTAATAATATCAGATAAGGAAGACAATTTACAAAGAGCAATATATAATTTAGACTTTATAGTAGACCAGTTTGGAATGAAAATTTCCATAGATAAAACTAAAACAATGGCATTTTGTGGACAAACTCCAGTTAGAAGCAAAATAGTTATTAATAATAAAAATAATAGAAATAACTGAAAGATAGATACTTTCAGTTATCTTGGATGTGAAATATCACATGAAGGAGAAAAAGACAAAATTAAAAACTTCAAAATTTTTACAGATTATAGGCATGATAAATAGAACACACAACCCAAATATAGTACAAAAAGAAACACACTTGAAAATATACAATACTTTAGCAGTGTCCACATTATTATACAACAGTGAAATTTGGGCAATAAACAAAGAATAAAAACAAGTGAAATGAGATTTATGAGAAGAACTGCAAAATACACATTATTAGATCAAAAAAGGAACGAAGACATTTTAAAAGAACTAAAAACGAAATCAATAGAAGAAAAACTAAACAATTATAAACAAAAATGGATTGAACATGTAAACTGAATGGCCGACATCCTAAACAAATACTAAAATATAAGCCAATTTGGGAAGAGAAGGCAGGGTAGACCTCAAAAAAGGATATTGGATGGATAATGAGACCGAAACAGACCAATATGGTCTATACCTGTAATTAGTGTTATGATGATGAGTCCTTTCTACCTTATTGCATAGATGATGAGAAAAGCTGGTAGATTCATAATCTTTTGTTTCTTACTCCTGTTATCAAATGATGTATCTATGATATCAGTACTTGGTTGGGACCTTATTAAGGCCCATGAAACATTTGAGAATGAAGGATTCATGCTCAAGAGATTTTTTGTTTGGCACCTGAGCTCTTCACAAAGCCACACATGGATGCATACTGACCAGTAAGCAATAACTGAATTCAGGAGTTGAAAGCCAGGACCATTCCAAATGCTATACCAGCACTACAGTAAGCTTTGAGTCCCATCCTAGAATTATGGGATAGGAGACTTACTGCAACAACATTCACCCTTGTTGGCAAGCTCACTAGCCGAGTGACTCTGGCTAAGCCATCCAGGACTGCCTGTCTAGAACCAAAAATTGTTCAAGACTACCAGAATTCCTCTTTCCAGATGTCCATGGGTTGCACACATACTGCATGGCAAACATGACAGCAGGGCATTGGATCTCAGTGATGGTGGTCTGAAAGAAAAGATTGCAAAAAAGACTCAGAAGAAGTAGAGCAAAGAATATGGGAAGAAAACCCAAGAAAAGAGAGAAAAAGAAAGTCCACTCCATCATGAACAGATGTCCCAAAGGGAGGAGTTAAAGTGATAGAACTCACTAAAATAAACCTATGAAGAAAAGAATGCTTTCAATTACATACAGTTACTGCGGTAAGTGCATATTATAATACTTTTATAAATAAAAAAAGTATTATAATACTTTTATTATGAAGACATAATTTATGATTAAACTCAAAAATAAAAAAAATAATAATAACATTAAATTCAAAACAGAAAAGTAATTTTATGATTAAACTGCAATATTTTGTTTCAATATTTTTTCTAACCTCCATAAATAGCAAATGAGTGATCTAAAAAAAATCTGCGCTTCAGAAGATCTTCCATTCTTGCTCGATCAAAGCCAAGATCTGCAGGGGCAAGTTGCAGTTCCTAATAAAAAGTAATAATATATACATAACACACAAACAAATTTTCCCACTAGAACACCAGAATTATTCAGTTATTTAAATAACTATTTAAATTAACACTTATGAAACCTGCAGAATAATACTTCTGCTGTGCAGCTGACTGTACTGTGAGTCATCATCATCATCAAATTCCTGCCATGTACCCACAAGGGGTGTACAGGATATGATAGTACTACATGAAAAAATTATATCATTACTAACTTCCTATCTACAATTTTCCTCCAAATCAGTCTGTTACTTATCAAGACTCCAACATTATCAGATCTTATACTTCTATCGTCTAAGGCACTTTGTACCGTATCAATCCACCTATATCTTGGTCTTCCTCTGGGTTGTTTTGCTGCCAACCTGGCTGAGAACACTTGTTTTGCAAATCTTTCCTCGCCCATTCTGTTTAGGTGACCATGCTACCTGAGATTAGCTCTGCTAATGCATTCCTGGATGCAGACAATGTCAAGTTCTTTCTTAATATCCTCGTTTTTAATATGATATTGCCATTGATGCCATCTGTTCATGCCTATAATCTTTCTCAGGACTCTCATATCTGCGGTCTCTAGTCTTTGGCCAAGTGTTTTACTTAGGTCTCAGATCCATAAGTTAAAACTGGTTTGAACACAGTCTTGTATACAGCTAATTTAGAGTTCCGACTAATTTCTCTTTTATTCCATATGAATTTATTCAATTGACTTCCCACCATACCAGCTTTGCTGATTCTGTTGTCTATTTCTATATTTAATTTACCATCTTCAGTAAAAATCGTGCCTAAGTAGCTGAAATGTTTTACTTGTTCCACAGGTTCTCCATTCACAACACAGCTGACATTTTCAATGATTCTACCTATTTTCATTGTCTTTGTCTTTTTATTGCTGACCTTCATACCATATCTATCACAACAGCTATTCAATTTAGTCAGGGAATCTTGCAAACTTGTAGCGGATTTATTCAGAAGTATAACATCATCCGCATAAAGCAAAGAGCTGACATTAACATCTCCAATTTTGATATCATGTTTAATACCACTTTCCTTCATAATGTGATCCATATAGATAATGAATAACAGAGGGGATAATGTACATCCTTGTCTCACACCAGATTTAACATTAAACCATCTTCCTGTACTTCCTTCAATTCTAAATGCTGACTTACAACTCAAATAAGGACTAAGTATTGCTTGATATAATGCCCCACTGACATCATATAACTGCAGCGTAAATAGCTTCTCTCTTGGAACCTTATCCTATGCCTTTTCCAAATCGGCAAAACTTAAAATACAGATCTTTGTTATATTCCCATGCTTTCTCAACTATTTGTCGTAAAGTGAAGATCTGATCCTGACAGCCTCTGTTTGGCCTGAATCCAGCTTGTTCTTCACCAAGCCTTTCTTCCACAATCCTTCTCAACCGTTTCTCAAGTATACTTGCATAGATTTTGCCAGGAACACACAGTAGAGAAATACCCCTGTAATTCTCATATTCAGTTTTATTTCCCTTTTTATATATGGGTACTTTGAGTGCTCTACTCCAATCATCGGGAATTCGTCCCTCTGTCCAGGCTTTCTGAACTATGCAGTGCAGTCACTGTAAGACTCTTATACCACCATACTTCAACATTTCTGGTCAAATATCATCTACTCCTGCTGCCTTTCCACATTTCAAGCCTTTGATGGCTTTTTCTACTTCAAGTATGGATATGTATTCCTGCTTGCATGCCTGGTCAGTGTTTTTTACCACTGTGCTGTCATCACTGCTTGTTTCATTTAGCAGTTTTTCAAAGTAATTACTCCATACTTCAAGGATATCTTTTTCTCCTGTTTTCATGTCACCTTTATCATCATTAACTCCTTTTACAGCACTCTTTCCTCCATTCCTAAGCTTCTTCAACAACCTCCAGAATATTTTGCCACCTTCTTGATATTTATTTTCTATATTCTATATAGAAAATAAATCATTTGTCGTAAAGTGAAGATCAGCTAGTTTTACACAATGTTTAGCATTCTTTCATTTGTCTCTGTATTCTCTAAGAGCACAAGCTGACTTATTCGACAGGAACGTTTGATATGCTTTCTTCTTTTCCTTCACTGCCTCTTTAACTTCCTGTGTCCACCAGGGAGTTCTGATTTTTTTATCCTTGCAGACAACCTCACCACATGCCTCTCTGGCTGAATCAATCAATGTTTTCTTCAGAGTTTGCCACTGAATCTCCAAGGTTTGATTCCTATTCTCAAACTCTTTCATTTTTTCTTCAATAATCTTTGTGTATTTTAGTCTACAGTTCACATCTGAGAACTGCTCAACTTTTATTCGCTTTATAACTTTCTTACATGTTATTCTTTTCAATATGAAATTCAATTTTATCCTGCTCAAGACTAAATAGTGATCACTTCCAATTTCAAATCCTCTGTACACTCTGGTGTCCTGCACCAGGGAGAAAACATCACTATCAACAATAAGATAGTCAATGAGACTTTTCTTATTCCTAGCCTCTTATCTCCATGTGAATTTATGCACATTTTTATGTTGGAACATGGTGTTAGTAATAACCAGTCCATGTCCTGAGCAGAAATCCAACAAATATTTGCCATTATTATTAGCTTTGCTCTTTTCTCCAAATTTTCCCAAAATATTTTTGTATGTCTCACAATCATTTCCTACTCTGCTATTTAGATCCCCAACAAGGACCAACTTTTCATTTTTCATTGTGTCAGTTGCTTTTTCTAAAGCCTCAAAAAATTCCTCCACTTCTACCTTAGTAGAACCTTCTGTGGGACAATAGGCACACATAAGTCTCATTGTCCAGTTCCCCATTCTCATATTTGACCACATTACTCTAATTGAGACTGACTGCCATTCAAGAAGATTAGCCTCATATTTTGTGTTGAATACTATGGCTACTCCTTCTTTTCCTTGATTGTCATTGCCTGAATATAACATTTTGTATTTATTGCTCAGAAAGATCTCACCAGTTTTTGTCTTTTTTGTTTCAGTCACCCCTATTATGTCGATCTGGTACTTATCTAATTCCTCACCTAGCTCCATTTCTTTGCCATTCCGGCTTCTTACGTTGATAGTACTGATCTTTAGCTCTGGTGATGTTGAGTTGGGGTGTGCTTTCAGATTTGTTCCAATAGCTGACTTTTCGCTGTTTGCCCTGGTTCCCTGGTGAAAACAATGGGGGCCTTGTTTAACCGGGCGACGCCCCAGCCGGCATGAAATTTTGTCATGTTGTACCATCATTTTTTATTTTGGTTTAACCAATAAGAATACAATTTGGTCAGCTAAATCCCAAATTGCCAGTCCATCCTCGTTCGTTCAGTATCCAAGTAGATACCCAACAGGGTGCACCACGAGAAGGTGAGGATTGGACATTAGGTCAGAAGCCCTGGTCGGTTCTCCGCATTCCTTTAAAGGCTATGTGGAGGTCTCCTCTCAGTTATACAGCTTTGACCCTTAAGCACCCCTTAAGTACTGTGAGTCTACATATTATAAAATAAGTTTTCTTATAAGAATGATATTATAAATAGAAGGCGGATTCCTGATGGACAGCAAATTTGGACAAACACTCAGATATGAGTAAACATGCTAAAGTTCATGTTGAGATAAGTGTCATTACAAATGCTCATATGTGTCATAGAACAGGTATGTGCGCATACTGTAGAAGTATTTCAAAGTGGACAAAAGCACAAAAGGTCTTCAACATGCAAAATTAACAGAATGACAATACCAAGGATTTGTTATTATATCATCAAGTATGAAACTTTTGTTTATTCCCCCCCCCCCACCACCACCACAGTCAACTCTCACTATATAAGAGGGTACAGCCAAAGCACTCACACACCATACTGGCGACACACCATCACACCTAGAAAACCAGTATAGAAAACCTCTCACTCCAACATACTGACATAATGGTCAGTTTTGACGTGTCCTCTCTATTCACAAATGTCCCATCAAGGAAACCTTAGAGTTCATCCAAGCCAAATTTCCACCCAATATCTCAGCCCTATTTCAGTTCACAATGAACTCAGGCTATTTTGTTTGGCAAGGAAAATTCTACAAACAGATAAAGGGGACAGCCATAGATTCACCACTCTCTTCACTCCTGGCCAACTTTATTGAGACTTTTGAAGAGAAAGCCCTAATCTCAGCCCCACAAAAACCCACTGTCTGGCTTTGCTATGTTGATGGCGTGTTTGCTATTTGGCCACATGGTTCAGATACACTCCACTCCTTCTTAACACACTTAAACAACCAACACCCCAGTTCACCTTAGAAAAAGAGGAAAACAACAGTCTCCCTTTCCTAGACACTCTAATCACTCGCAGCCTGATAGATCCTTGGCTTTCTGTTTACAGAAAACCTACCCATACAGGCAGATAAATTCACCAGCAATCCCACAACTCCCCCCCCCCCTCAAAACAATATGGGGTTATAAAAACACTATATAACAGGGCAAAATTAATTTGTTCAGATAACAATGCCCTAACCACCGAACTAAACCACATCCTTAACGCTTTCTTAGCCAATGGCTACAATCCCTCAAAAATATTAAAACCAGTTACCCCCCTCATAACAAAGATTACACTAAATCCATCACCATTCCTTATATCCAGGGCAGCTCTGAAAAGTTAACCAAAATCTTAAAAAACAAACCATATAAGAAATTGGCATCCCTTATCCGCTCCACCAAAGACCAGCCACTTCCCCTAGACCTACCTGGGTATACCAGGTCCCTTGCAGCTGTAAACTGTCCTACTTTGGCCAAACAGGCAGGACAGCAAACGTCAGGATTTCAGAACACAAAGACTACATCTGGTTTCATCAATACAGCCACTCTGGGCTTGCACGAGTATCCAGACCATGCTCTGGATACCTGCCACAGAATACATTAGAAGAAAGTCACATTAACAAACCACAGAAAATTTAAATATGAAAGCCTGTTCATGGAATCAGTTCTAAAAAACTTCCAAACCTCAACAAATTTGGGTGCATGAGACTGCTCCAAATTTGGAAAGCTTGCATCTTGAGAACTTCAGTCCAACAGCCAAGAAAACCCAATACAGCCTGCTAGGGGACCCCTTTAGGACTCTAGGAACAACAGTAGTTTTCTCTCTTCTGCCTCATTTGCTTTTTGTAGTGTCTGCGTGACGTGTCATAGGTGTATGTTCCCATGAAGATGGCAGTGTGACAGTGCCGAAATATAGGAGGTATTTATTAAAGTTTCTTTCAATTAATATTTCAGTTTACGTTGTAAATTCCTTAAATAATTTAACAGTCATGTGTTACTAACATATAAGCCTATCTACTAACATATACTAACATAAAAGCCTATTAGATACCCATGTGCCCTAGGGGTGTTGGTTAGGACTTTCTGGTAATTTGTAGTGAGTGAAGACATTTTGGGGAAAAATTTTGACAGAATCTCAGCAACAGTTTCATATCCTCTGATTTTTTTAATATTCATAGAGCAAAAAGAAAAAAAAAAGCTAAATTTTCTATCACTACTATATTTCAAGGGAGAGTTGGTTAACAGATTCATGTCAGAATGACATGTGTAAGTTTGTTACAGTAGCATTTGGTCTATAATGACAAGTGACTAAATATTCAAAATTTTTGATATACAGTTGATCTCTGAATTATCTGACCTTCAATTAGCTGACTCTTGAAGGGCTAGTATGTGTCAAATGATTTCTAGTATAGTACAATGTAGATGTGCCTTCAGTTATCCAATTCTTCAATTATCTGACTGGCAAATTGCTGTCTTGCTACTGTTAGTTAATTGAAGAATTACTGTATATTCACTATGTATTTGAGTATACATTAAATATTTTGATAACAAAAATACTTAAGATCAAATAAATTTATATGTAAGTTAAGAATAAACACCAAATTATTAAAGCACTATTCAAACCAATTACATACAAATATAAAATAATTAGAAATAAAACACACCAAAAACAAGATCATTAACATGAAATTTCTAAGGAAAAGTAAGTTAAGTGATAATAATAGCAACACATCATTAAAAATGAGGATTTATGAATGAACTTATTAACATAAAAGAATGTATTAAACAGAGTATTAACCATACCACTTCTGAAGTATAAATCACATGGAAGCACCTAAAGGTAGACCAAAGTAGATACGGGTTGAATTAAAATTGCCTCAAAAGATGGCATATTAAAGGCATTAAAGATCTAACACATAAGACTGATGTAAAGAAAGACTTAGATTGGATATTATTCATGTTATTTTTTTAAATTCACACTATTATTAACATGAATAATATAATCTAACACATAATAAGACAGATTATACAAAAACTTGACTTGGATACTATTCATGTTATTTCTGATGACACTAATTCATGACTCTGTATAAGGACAAAATAAACCATAAATTTATTAATAAATCTGATGATGAGACTTACTAAAATATCATCACACATAATAAATGTGCTCTGTGTTCTTAGTATCCTTAGGTCACAATTCTAGCAATGTGACACATTACTCTGCTGGAAGACACCTGTGCCATGGTAAAGACAGTCACCATGAAAGGAAAGGAGAGTTTACCTGATCAGCCATAATGAATAGGTACTTGTGGTAGTCATAATTAAGTCTACAGATAAAGCTTTTCAAGACATTCCTCATACCATAATGCTGCTACCTTCAGCCTGTTTCTGCTGAACCATGACATCAGGGTGATTTCTCTTATCAAGTTCAATTATTTATTTTTTTCTTTTTGTAAATAATGAAGAAGAAGAAGAAGAAGAAGATGAAACTATTGTTAAGCAGTAACACATGTGGCGTTTATTGATTACGAAAAGCATTTGACAAAATTAGTCGACAAAAATTGTTTAAAATATTAACCGATTTAAGCATACCAAACCAACTTTTACAATCTATTCAAGAAATATATACAGGAAATAAAATAGCAGTTAAATTAGAACACACCTCAGAATGGAAAGATATATCAAGAGGAGTACGACAAGGATGTACCCTCTCACCTCTGCTTTTCAATATATATATAAATGAAATATTAACAATCCGGAAACAGCATAACCCATTTGGTATACAAATGACCCCGCAAACGAAGATAGATACACTACTATTTGCAGATGATCAAATAGTATTAGCTACATCAGAAGATGACTTACAAAGATCATTAAAATCATTAAATGATATCTCAAAGCAATATAATATGACAATATCCAAAGAAAAAACAAAAATAATGGCATTCAAAGGAGAAAACCCAATAAGAAGTAAAATAGTGATAGATAATAAAATACTAGAACAAGTAAACACTTTCAGATACTTGGGATGTGATCTATCATACGAAGAAGAAAAAGACATAGACACTAAAATATCAAACTTTGTCAAAGTAAATGGCATAATAAATAGTATATTTAAGTCATCCCTGGTACAAAAACACACTAGAATCAGACTATATAATGTCTTGTCAAAACCAACTCTACTATACGGAAGCAAAACATGGACCATGAAAAGGAAAGATGAAAAACGAATTCAAACAGCAGAAATGAAGTTCCTCAGAAAAACAGCTGGATATACCAAGTGGGACCACAAAACAAATAAAGAAATCTTACAATCCCTAAAAATCAAACCAATTAATTACTACATAAGACAGTATAAACAAAAATGGCTAGAGCATTTAAATTGAATGGACAACAGCAGACTACCAAAAATATTATACAGACACAAAATAAGTGGAAAAAGAAGAATCGGAAGACCAAGAAAGAGATGGCATGAGACCGGAACAGGCCACATGGCCTATATTCCATGATAGGAAGAAGAAGAAGAAGATGAAACTATTGTTAAGCAGTAACTAATCACATTTGATACATCATGCACAGCACGTACAGTGTTATGTATACTAAAAGTCTTAAGTTACATAATTGAATTAAGGAATTCCAAACATCATGAAGAATAAGACCCTGGTTTCTGCAAAGGTACTTTGCGAACAAATCACTTTAGAATTTTCTTTAAACATACTAAGGAAACAGTTGTTTTCCAGGTTAGGCATTGATGCATATGGATTATCCATTATATACTGCTCAGAGAAAAACGGATTCAGTGAGACCATTTATTTTTCTTTTTGAAGTACACACTGGTTAGATGCTCTCTCTCTCATGGATTAAGATCTTTGAAACTGGCCAACATAAATCTTATCTCCATGAACACAGAATCTAATATATCCTAGAGTATTTTTCAACAGGAGGATATATCAATACTTGAGGTAGAGAAAGATGTCAAAAACTTGAAATATGGAAAGGCAGCTGGAGTAGATGATATTCAACTAAACATACTTAAATATGTTGGTATAAATTTAATTCACTGCATAATTCAGAGGCCTAAAAAAAAGGGAATAAAGCTGACTGTGAGAATTACAGAGGAATTTCTCTACTAAGCGATCCAATCCAGGGAAGATTAATGCAAGCATACTTGACAAAGAGGTTGAGAAAAATTGCAGAAGAGAACTGGGGAAAGATCAAGCTGGATTCAGGTCAAACAGAAGTTGTCAGGATCAGATTTTCACTTTTCGACAACAGTTGAAAAATCATGATAATATGGCAAGGATTGATAGTTATTGTAGATCTCGAAAAGGAATATAACAAGGTGCCCAGAGAAAAACTTTTCAAAGCACTACAATGATATGGGCTAAATGGAACATTATACAGACCAATACATAGTCTATATTAAGTTATATGCCAGCAGTTAGAATTGAAAGAAATACAGGAAGATGGTTTGATGTAAAATCATATAAGACAAGGGTGCATATTATCTCCACTTTTATTTATCATCTATATGGATCACATTATTCTTTCTTTTAAGGTTACATGGTGGTCAGCATTCACAGTGAAGAATTTATGGAGACACAACACACGTGTTGGAATAATTACTTTACTTAACATTAATAATATAGAACAAGTAAAATATTTCAGCTATTTAGGAACAGTTTTTAGTGAAGATGGCAAGTTAAATCTGGAAATAGACAGCAGAATTAACATACTGCTATGGTGGTAGCCAGATTTATAAAAAAAAAAAAAAAAAAAAAAAAAAAAAAAAAAAAAAAAAAGGAACAAGGGAGAAATTAGCCAAAACACCAAACCAGCAGTATACAAGACAATGTTCAAACCAAACATTATAAAAGAGTAGCATTAAACCTGATATAAGAATTGGAGATATCAAACTTAGCTCTCTGCTTTATGCAAATGATGATGTACTACTAAAACACATCCAGTGTTTTAGGAGTACAGCAGGATTCTCCAACTAAACTGAAAGTCTACAAGATTCTCCAACTAAACTGAATAACAAATTTGACATGGAAATCAGCAATCAGCAATAAAAAGACCAAAACTATGATTAGACAGGAATACAAAAAACTTCAGCTACATTCTGAATGAAGATCCTACAGAACAAGTAACATATTTCAGGCACACTTTTTAGTGAAGATGGCAAGTTAAATCTGGAAATAGACAGCAGAATTAGCAAAGCTGGTATGGTGGGTAGCCAGCTGAATATGTATATATGGAATAAGAGAGAATTAGCCAAAACACCAAACTAGCAGTATACAGGACAGCATTCAAACCAATGTTAAGTCATGGATCTGAGACCACAGATATGGGAGGTCTAAAAAAGATTAGGGGGAATGAACAGATGGCATTAATGTCAGAATCATATCGAAAATGACGACATTAGGAAGGAACTTGACATTGTTTGCATTCAAGAATGTGTGAGCAAGGTAAATGTAAGGAGGTATGATCACTTAAATAGAATGGGAAAGATAAGGTTAGAAAAACATTTGTTTGATGCCAAGATACCAGGGAAAAGATCCAGAGGAAGACCTAGGCCGATTGATTTAGTCAGAAGTGCCTTAGAATAACGAAATGTTAGATATGACAATATTGGAGTGCTGTCAAGTAATAGACTAATTTGGAGGAAATTTGTTAATAAGAAATTATTAATGATGCAAACTTATTCACGTAGTGCTGTCATAGTAGTCTGAGCACTTCCAAGGGAATACACATCAGGAAATTTATAATGAGTATATTGCAAATGGAATGCAGTTTTTGGGCAAACTTAGCAAGTCCCATACAATGTTAACTGGTTTGAAGGCTGCCATTTTCGTGTTTTTTTTTTTTAATTTTTTTTTTAAAACAATAGTATATCTGTCTTGAGATTCTGCCTACACAAGATAAGAAGATGGTACCTCTGTAATTAATTTCTGTAGTTCCATGAGTTGTATTTTCAGAGAATAATACTTCATTTAGCAACTATTTGCAGCAACCATTCAGAAGGAATTGGCTGAACAGGAATATTATTTCTTTCTTTTTCTTTCTGTTTCATTTTTTTTATGTTTGAAGTGTGGTTTTTAGTTGTGGTGGTACTTAACTTTTTGTTGAGGATGGCGACAAGAACTGTCATGTAATTATCTTTCTCTGTGGGTTGGTTTTCTATAGATACCTAACAATAAACCTCTGCAATTCCTTTATGAAGAATGGTAGTTTTTTCATTCTTTTCAATCTTCAGAATAAACTAAAATTTGCAGTGAAGATTGTTTCCAGACAATAAAGACATTATCAACATAATGTCACCAATATACATATAATTATAAGATTGCTTGTGCAAAAGTTTTAAACTCAAATTTTTTTATAAATTAATTAATGATAGTGGAGAAGCCAGTGACGTATATTTAGAGTGTACTAGGTGTGTGTCACATACCTGGAAAATTCATGAAGAAATTTTTGAGTAGTTATTTGAAATAAATAGTCATGATCTGTCACAAACAGCAAGGTATTCACAGTGCAACTGTAAATCAGATAAGATGAGTATTGTCGTCACAGCCCTGACAAGTCATATGTGAAGAAATAGTAATGTAATTCTTACATTACTGCACCATTTACCTGCATCTGAAAAGTACAGTGCAGTTATTCCTTGTAGTTTCCTGTTAGATAATTGTGTATTTTTTTAAATTTTTAAACTGACATTTATTTATATCTTCCATGACTATGAGAAACAATGCTGACTAAGTTTTATGCACAAATTTGCCAAACCAAGATTATGATGTCAAATTAAAAGCACTATGTTCCCCCTTCCAAATTTACATAGCATTTATCTCAGAAATGAAGGCTTGAACTAATGTAAGTTTTTATACAAACTTGATTTTTTTAATGTTGCTTTACTACAGCACAAGTTTTGGAATACCCATCATATGACAATGTGGGGGGGGGGGGCTGACTGCCAAGACAAATGTGTTGAAATGAAATTTTTTCTTAGTAAAGGATTTTCTCAAGTCAAGGATTTGTTGGATATCAGCTAATCTCTCAACAAAATGGACTGAGTTTTTTTTTTTTTTTTTTTTAAAGGAGTTTGAGTGACTGATATGAGTCTTAAGAAGCTTAGGTAAATATTTAGAGGGAAGGTAGGCTGGAGATCTTATGCCATCAACTGTTGGACAAGGAACATCAGCCTTGTGTATTCTGGGCATGCCATATAACCTATAGGTGAATGCTGCAGCTGAAAGTTTTTTTTTTTTTTTTTTTTTTAAAATAACAAACAATTGAGCAGACATAATCCACTATTAAAATATATTCTGACTGCCAAGTATACTTAAAAACTTCTGAAAAGAAAATTCTTCGATCTGTGTTCTTTAACTTCCATTCTCCTTCTCTGCTTGTTTTCCTCATCATTCCCCAGATACCAAACACTCTCTCTGTCAGCTGTCAATTACCCATCAATCTCCTCAGTGAGCATATGCATTCCATGTAAATGGCAAGAAAGAAGTTACATATAATGGTCAACACGTTGTCTCCATTAGCGTAAACAGAATGTCTTCACAAACCAACACAAATATCTCAACACCTAACAATTTTATATTACAATAAAGAAGATTAAAAAATCCTATCAGAATCTAGTAAGTACATCAATTTCAAATGTTTTAGATTTTATTTTTAGAATATATTTTAGAATATATTATTAATAATATATCAATAATGGGCACATCACAAGTGCCGATATATGTGTTACGAAATATGCAACAACATAGGCTGATCAAATTAGGATCACAGTCTGTCCTGAGATAAAAACTTAGATGCCTTTTCCACATTCGTCATGATGTCAACCTTGGGAATGTGGAACAGAGTAACTGCTAAACGACAATCTTTACACAAATTTGAAGATTCTATCTAATTAAGTTGGTAACTTGTTATCTCATTCTTTCCATATTGGAGATGTCATAAGTCAGTAAATTTCTTTCATAAATGGTCTACAATATTTATCTCACCTTGAGGTTAAGGCAACCTTTCTTTTAAGGTGACTATAAAACCACACATATGATGGTGTTATGCTGAAGATGTTTTTATCATCTGGAAACACTCTTAACCACCTTACCGGCCATTCAAGATCAAATATGCACCCTCAAAAGCTTCGTATCCATCATAAATTTCAATGTAATATCAATGGTATTACAATTTTAATATGCACTTCGCATCCATGGAAATGTGGACGTATATACACATATATATATATATATATATATATACATACGTCCTGACTGGTAGCATGGTTAAAGACCTACAGGACTTCATATTCTTCCTGAACAATTATCACTCCAAAATCAAGTTTCTTCTAAAAGATTAAAAAGGATGGAAAACTACCATTTTTGGATGTCCCTTTTCAAAAAAAAAAAAAAAAAGAGGATTTATTGTTAGCTATCCATGGAAAACTAATCCATACATGGCAGCTCACCTTCACCATCTTCAACAAAAAATTAGGTATCATCATAACTAAAAAAACACTTTAAACATAATTAGGAATGATGAAACAAACAAACAAAAAAATAAATAAATAAAATGATTCCTCCTAAATGGCTACTCCAAAAAAGTTAATTATTCTCTACAAAACCAACTTGTGCAACTATAACAAATTAATTACAAAGGTGCCACTCCTTATCCTACATAGACAGAATCACAAAATAGGTAGCACTATTATTTAAAAAAAAAAAAAAGAGAGAGAAGCCAATGTCAGAATGTCCCTCAAATCAGTTAACATGCTATAGAACTCGCTAAGTGTTGGTCCAAAGACAGCATTCCATTTGAAAAATACTCTGTGATATATAAGATTCCATATTCATGGAGGTAAAAGGTTTATGTTTTTTTTTGAAGATTTTCCGGTCTTCATTTCACAACACTTTCTGGTCTGACCAGAAAGTGTTGTGAAATCTGCAAGAAAGAACACTTAAGCAATGTGGAATATAAAAGGAAAGAAAAAGTGATCTCACTGACACATCTATGAATGACATAATGGATTAGTTATCTGCATTAATGTCTTACCAAGAAGAAAAACAACTGTTTCATTAGGATGCTTAAGCAATCGTCTAAAGTGATTCATTAACTATAAATCACCTCAGAAGACTTTTTAAAAAGAAAGCAGGGTCTTATTCTTCATGATGTTGGAAGTTCTTAATTCATTATGTAACTCAAGGTGGGTATTATTTCCTTTAAGTCATTCCACGACATTCATGAAGAGGCACCTCGCGACGCTTCGCAACTGGAAGTCACGTTACTGGAAGGGAGAACAAATGGAAGTGATATGCAATAGACATCATTGTGATGCACGATCTTTAGAGGACGAGAAGCATCTGGAATAAGAAGAAATACAGCCGATATATAGCTAAGTCTTAATTGCTATAAACGTTTATAAAACTCAATTAGGTTAGGAGGAGAAAAGCATCTCACTGCTACCTAACCAAACCAACCAAACCTAACCTAACCAATGATCTGGCGCAAGTTCCAGTATGAGATGGGAACCACTAAAAGCTATCGCCTGGCAGTTGTCATCGCTCTGCTGCCGTCTCAGCGATGACAACTGCCTGGCAGTTGTCATCGCTGAGATGGCAGCAGAGCTTCCCATCACGGTGACGTCGACTTGGTGTCACATCCGGTTGCTGCCATGTTAACGCACCACACGTTGGTCCAATTTTTGAAATGGATTTTTTAAAAAAATACATTACGAGTGCCAATTTTTATGCGTTGCGTTGTAATTATCGAAAGGTAAGAAATTGTCTTATATGGTACATTTCGGATATCGAGAGGAATGACCCCAAAGGAAATTATACCCCTCAAGGTTTCCCAAACTTTTTTTTTTTCTGTGGCCTGGTAATTTTAATATTTCATCTTTGTGACCTACGAAAATTTTTATGGCCAATAGGTAAAATTAAATAGATTTGAATGTTCATAGAGTTTTCATATATTATTATTATAATAAAGAAGCATTTACTCTTATAAAAATATAAAGAAATTAAACTAAAGTCAAGTAACTTATTAATGAGAAGTGTGATGCTGTTGTTTGTTAACTAGAAACTTCAGGTTTGGAGGAAAAGATAACTTTATTCTTAAATCCAGTTCAACTTCCAATTGGTTTCTATATTTATTTTTTAGAAAAACCAGTGTTGAAAGCCCGTTTAACACTTATAGGTTGTGACAAAAGGCATTAGAAATTTTATTACTTTTCTGCTAAAACTGGGTACTCCTGACAGCAAGTCCATCAGTGGTATTGTGTTGAAGATGTCTTTGAGTGCTGTATCACACGACAATTCAATTATAGATTCAATATCTGAATCTGGCAATTCTGTCTCAGATTCTGCGTTCAATGTAAAAGGGTTCCTTATCCATGCTTTGTTGCTATTGATTGGGGGAAATATTCCTTCAGACTTGCCTACAGTCCTAGCATATGTTCCTTGATAACAGCTGAAATCTCATCCGGCATGGAACTCATATTATACTCTTTTTGTAATTCTGTTAGCTTTGTAAAAGCTTAGTAATTCCCTACTTCCACATGACAGGACCACAAATTGAGTTTTTTTTATTGCAGCTTCCACCTTCTCTTGCATTTTAAATACAGTTACATTGCTACCTTATAATGCCAGATTTAAATTATTCAAAAAATCAAAAATGTCACAAAGGTAGGCAATATTGATTAACCAAATGAAATCATGAAAACTATGTCTTTGAATTCAAATATTACATCTCTAGCCATTGGGGATGTTGGTCTAAGAACATTAAAACTTCATCCTTCATTTCAATAAGTCTTCTTAAAACATTCACTCTTGACTTGATTCACATCGCACCTCGCAGTGTAAAAGTAAGATGTTCATGTTCAATCCTCATTTCTTTGCACAATGCAGAGAATATTCTTGAATTCAATAGAGGAGATTTTATAAAGTTCATAAATTGTACACACTTTTGCATAGTTGCATTTAAAAGCAATGGCATTCTTTTGACGGCCAATCCTTCTCTGTGAATGCTACAATGCACCCATACATAGTCTGGTGCTACGGCTTTGATCTTCGGAAAAAGTCCAGTACGTGTGCCTGCCATTCCGCGGGCTCAGTCCCACACATTTCTTCCATTCAATGCCCCTTTTATCGATGTAATATGCAATCAAATCGAATGAGAAAAATTCGAAGACATAGTCTTCTTGGTTTAGTTCTCTCTTTTTATTTAAAAGAAATCTATTAGCTTATTACTGTAGTTCGAATGTTTCAATTCCAAATGTCACTTCAACTTTGAAGGTCTCATGGACTCATTTGAAAGTGCCACACAACAAATAACACATAATGGTTTGTCATCAGCATCCTTGATGAATCCAAATTGTATGTAATCCTCAGAATACTGTCAGGTCCAGTACATCTTCTCTTTTGTAAGAGTAGTAGACAACACATCGTGCAGCCCTTTGTTAGTGCTGTTCTCAGAACTCGTGCTCGGCTGCATGTCACTCGATTGTTCATAGGTGCTAATCGAAGAGTTTGTAACCGGCATATTGTTTGTTTGTTGTTTTATTACCCATTTATCCATCATTATATTGGTAATGGCAAGCGAGATGAAGAAAGAATGAAATAAATTATTTAGAAACAATTATAATAATTACGGTTGTTCAGCCGAACCCACCGGGCACAGTACACATAATCAGTAAATACAAAAAAATACACTCTCTCTCGATGCTTAACTCAAACTGAACAAGCAGAGTGAGTACATGGTGGGCGAGTAAAACAAATGCCAGACTGCCAAAAAATTCGGCTGGTGGCACAGTCTCGCCATTAGTTGAGCTACTTTATCGCGAACAAAGAAACTGCGAAATGGCACAGCGGACGGAGCGTGTTTTTTGTCTCTATTAATTAAATTATTTATTCATTAGTACTGATTAAATGCTATTTACTTGTATTTCAGAGTTTCGTGAAAAAAAGAAAACTCCAAAACGAAACACCTAGGTTTTCGAGAGTTTTTTTTAGGCAACCCGGCATTTAGCTTTCGTGACCCGGTGCCATATCATGACCCACCATTTGGGAAACACTGATGTAACTAAAAGGATCTTTATTATGCAAATAGTTACTTACAGGCATTACCATTACATAATGTACATGCTGCACATAATGTATCAGGTGACATGCATGATTAGTTATTCACTATTTTTTTTTTTTTTTAAATAATAGCAGCTAGAAGTTTTCATATCTTATATGTTCTTTAATGATTTTCCTGACAATACTGTCAGCCAATAGATGACTTGCTGAAAATTAAGTTCTTTTAAATAAATCTATGAATTTATCCTACATTGTTTATTTATATAATTGTCTGTGAAAACACTAGTGGTGGTAGTGGTCAGTAGATGTGGTTTGCTGTAGTTGGTGGATCGAGTGGTAGAGACGGAGAGTTACAGAGTATCAGGTCCTAACACCTTTGTTAGGACCTGATACCAGGTATCCTCCCTCGATGAGTCTTTGGACTACTCCCTGCAGGTGTAACATAATAATAATAATAATAGTAATAATTTATGAGAGCTTTCTCAGAGGAGCATGGGAGCAAGAGTTGGGATCATAGTAGAAGAGTTAGTGAAACTGAAAAGTGAAATGAAACATCTGGAAGAAGATATTAAACTTCTAAAGAAGAGACTGGCTGATGAGGAGGAGGAAGTTAGTATTATGAAGAAAAAGTCAAAGGATAATCGCATATCATTGTATGGGGACTCAATCATTAGAGGTGTGATGACTAATAATGTGCACAAAACATGCTTTCCTGATGGAACAATAAACAAATAACTGATGCATTGCAGAAAAGGAAAGAGCAGACATGAAACAAGTTGAAAGAGTTAATGCGGCCAAATGTAAGGTGATGCACTTTGGGAAGATGATATCATGTGCTATGTACTATACTGACAGATCTGATCTGCAGGAAGTTGACAAGGCCAGGGACTTGGGGGGGGGGGTGACTGTCAACAGGGAATTGAAGTTTAGAGGGAATACTGCAAAGGTGGTCAAAATAGCACAACAAATTACATGGGATACGGAGGCTATTGTTCCTCTTTATAAGGCATTAATAAAACCACATCTGAACTGCTGTGCACAGATTTAGATTCCTTGGTGATAAAGTGGTGATGGAGAGGATTCAGAGGCGAGTGACAAAGATTGTGGCTGGTCTGTGGAATGCTCCATATGATAATTGATTGAAAGTCTGTGGGCTCTAATAACTAGCTGATATGTGCAAGAAGAGATATGATAGAAGCATATAAATTATTAACAGGGTTTTATAGGACTGACACTGATGACCATCAGTACAGTGCAGGAGGGGAGAGAATGAGGGGCCACCCTTCAAAATTGTGTGAGAATGGTTAACAAAGGTGTTAGGACTAGATTTTTTTTTTGTTTGTTTGGAGGGTAGTGAATGGGTGGAATGTATTGCCAGAAGTTGTTGTGAGTGATTCATCTGTGAACGAGTTTAAGGAGAGGTATAATAGGTGAATAGGAGAGGTGTGAATAATGGCTAGTTCCAATAAAGGGTCTCCTGCGATGAGTCTTTTTAACTCCAAATAATAATATTGCCTGCTGATTTAATATGTCACAGTTAGCTATCATGAAAGACATTACTTTTTTTTATTCTTTAATTATGTTAAACCCATACAAAGACACATTGGATAATCCACCTATAGTATATATTAGTACAACATATGTGTGTTAGGAAAGGAGAAACTTATGTTTGATTTAAAAGCCTATATATTGTATTCCTTGGGAAACATATAAGGGGAAGACTGTTCTGCAATACAGCAATAGCAAAGATGAAGGAGAAGAAAAAAAAACTTGTTTTGTGGGTTAAAAGTTGTACTGTGAAAGGATGTTAGGCAGCAGCTGCACATGTTCCAATGGACTTAGTACTGAGTGGGGGAAATTACTGATGCTATTTCATGTGAACATTTGCCATAGAAATATTTATATAACAAATATATTGCAGAAACCAAATGCCTGTGCAAAAGTGGGTGAAATGAGTTGGTAAGAAATGGATTATTAATTAATCTAATTGCCCTCTGTATTGAATCAAGCATTTTGAGGGAACTCTTAGGGACCCACTCCAAATGTGAGAGGAGTATTCAATAACTGGACAGATTTGTGATTTGTACAAGCTTAACAGCTGTTCTGACACTCAAGTAACATCTTGAGTGAAAGAGAATCCTAGTTTTTCTGGAAGCTAAGGAGGCAATGGTTGTAATGTGTTTATGCCAGGAGAGGCTTGATGTCAGGTTTGTTGTATATCATGAACATCATGAAAAGAAGGAAAACACAAATAAGCAGAGGGTACTGTACTATAGTAAAACATTTTCCTATAGAGAACATTCCTCACCTGTCTCACTGAAGGCACAGCACTATTCATCGAGTTAATGAATTAGGATGTTCTGGTTTAGAACAGGTTACAAAAGAAAATATTTCATTAACATTTTTTTTTATATAAATTTCAAATTCTTTTTTCTTTATTAAAATATAATGAAATGTGTTAATTATTTCATTTTTTTAATGGTTTCTTAAAAAAATAAAATAAAATTGTAATCTACATTTGTGTTTATTTTAAGGTAGATTTTTTTTTTTTTTTGGTAACAGATAATGTCACAAAAGCAAGTTGCATATATTATTTATTATCACATCATCTTTATATCATATTATTCACAGCATAGAAACATAAAACATTTAGATTTTTTTTTTGATATTGACCACCCATAAAAGGTTAAAAGGCCAATAATATAACAAGTGTCGTGTGAGGACAAGTGGTTAAGGAACAAAAAGAAACCCATTAACAAGTTTCTTAAAAAGTTAGGTGTTGTGTTCAGCGAGGAAAAAACAGAATGAGGAAGGCCATTCCAAAGAGAGAAGTAGATGGAATGAAGGATAATGACAAGAAGCTGGTTCAATACAAATGAATATTGAAAGTTATTTTCACTTAGTTGTACTATAAATTAAAAATTCTAAGTGAAATTATATTCTTGGTTTAATCCTTTATCCAAGTGTAAGCACAATGTTTGTGCATGAAGTATCTTCATGACTGGTCTACTTGTATATAGAGGCTAATGACCTCATATCAATTGTCTTAGTATCCCATAATGCAAAAGACCCCCCCCCTTTGGATGTGTATAATGCTATGCATTATGGGAGGGGCTACTGCCCAGACCAGTTTTGACCTTTCTTGAGGTCTCACTAGGAGTCGGACCCAGAAGAAATACCAAGGTTGAAGTAATGCAGAAGTCATATTTCCCATATACAAATAGTCAAAAGGTGCCACACCTTATTATTAAATTACTCTGGATTAGAGATAGATGTTGACAGTTTTTTTTTTTTTTTTAACTAAGACAATTGATGTGAAGTCATGAGTCACAATATACAAATTGTCCAGCTGTGAAGATACTTCATATGTAAACATTGTTTGCTTACACTTGGATAAAGGATTAAAATCAAGAATATAATTTCTTGGCATCTTTAATTTATAATATAACCAAGCAAAAAAATTTCCAACATTATCTCTATTCCAGAGTATTTTAAATAAGGTGTGATGCATTTTGACAACTTGTATATGGGAAATATGACTTCTGCATTACTTCAACCCTGGTATCTCTTCTTACATTTAAATTTGGAACCTAGTGATGAGCATTTATTAATGCTCATCATCATCAGGTTTGCTTACCTCCTGGTTAGTAGAGGTTCTACTCAGTGGCAGGTTTTTGCCTGTCACTGGGTAAACCACTGCTGAGTTTCCTGTCCTGGAGTGATTCAGGTCAGGAGGAGTAGCGAGTTTAGTAGTGATCCTTTAGGATCACTCAGTGAGATTTGGAGTGATCTTGTAGATGTTGATCTTGTAGTTTTGCATCAGGAGATAATAAGGCAATCGATGTGAAGTCATTAGCATCTATATATATAAGTAGCCCAATAGTGAAGATACTTCATAAACAAACTTTGTTTATACTTGAATAAAGGATTAAACAAAGAATATAATTTCTTGGCATCTTTAATTTATAACATACGAATGTTGACCAGTTTCCACTCATGTTCTTACATGATGAGAAATAGTAGTGGCCAGTTCAGCGCAGCAACACCAATGAAAGTACCTATAAAATGTGCATAATGCAGAAACAGAGAGCCTATGAGAAAGTGACCGGAGGGAGTCTGTGAGAGCTGGGGGTGTGTGTCATTTATTAGGTAGGCTGCCCTCTTCTCTTAGGGAGGCTTGGGTGTACTATTTGAAATGTGAAAACAATATTCTTAGGTCAATTGGATTTGGGAGAGTATTTTTAAATGAAAAAGAATACCAAGTTTTTGAAGGTAGGAAACTATGGATAATATATTAATCCCAGAATAAGCTATATTGAAAGTCAGCCCAAGAAAGGGAAATTGATCTTGACTGGAAATTAGAACATTATCAAAAATAAGAAAATTTTATAAGAAAAACTGATTCCCCGCTGCTTGCAATAGCATTTTTGTCAGTCGAAATTAATCACAATAAGCAGATACTGGAATAGCTGTCTCTGTATCTGCCATCAACCCTCGCAGAGTTAATCAAATCTGTCATTAACTCCAGATATTTAATCTGGAAGAATAAGTTTTATAAATGAATTGAAGGAATCATCTAAGGTAGTTCACTATCCCTCACTTTAGCATAATAAGGGGGGTATAGGGGTACACCTAGTATGCTAGAATAGGGATACAATCTAGAAAGAGCGAGAGAGAGAGAGCAGGGGCGAATTCTCCATGCTTGCTATGTTTGCTGCGCATGCTCATTAATTGAGAAAGAATATTTATTTGTTAATAAATGCATGCATTTATAAACATTCATTTAGGCTTTTATTTTTATAGACAGAAGACGTCTTAAGCTTGCGAGGCAATAATTGAGCTTTGCGTTGCATATCGAAGGCAATTGCTTGCTCGTCTAGTCAAAGCTACCTTGGCTTGCTCGGTTATAGGAGCTTCCAAGTCCTCGCAGCAGCACTGTGATTTCATGCGCGTGCATAGCCATTTCACGTCATCTCACTCTGTTGCTTAAACACAGGACATATGCAGTCAACGTAGCTCTAGCAAGTGAGCTTCAGCCAGCCTTTAAAAGTGTGCGTGTTGCTTGGAAAAATTAAGTTACAACCAACTTTTTATGACGATGTTATTGACCAGCTCATAAAGAAGAATCGTAGGGTAGAATTTGTATTCAAGTAGCTAAATTGAAAACGATAGAATATAATTTGTAAAATAAATGTTGTATTTGTATGATTAAATGTACATAAATTTCTAAATATATAGTTTTAAATGGTCAGTAATTCATTATTCTGCTAATCAGACTTCAATCACATTTCTCACTCCCTGAATGATAACAAGAGTAAGCGTGAATTTCAAGGCCAGCATTCGTCCCTGAGAGAGAGAGAGTGAAACCAGAAAACGAAATACCCTCAAACTTGGTGGGTACTCTAACCAGATCACAGGGAAGAGATTTTGACAATAATAGAAATTAGTTCAAAAAATAACCCATAGAGGAAATATGGCACTGTGAGCAAGAGAAAATGTACATTAATGTGAACTGGATGGTATATGATTGTGAAATGATTCAGAGTCAATGACAAACAAAGTTATCTAATGGTGATAAACTTGATAAAGGCCACAAAATTATTATTATTACATGGCACCTCCAGGAAGTCCAAGGACTTATCAGTAGGAGGGCACTCTACTTCACTAAATATATCTCACCCTTTTCACACTACTTAATTCTCCTATTACTATCAACACCATCTACCACCCATCATCACCAACAACAGTATTTTTTTGTCTGTAAATTACATGTGTTCTGAAGAGTATGTAGGATGAAATACCAGAGTTTCCGGGAGAAAAATCTCTGCAATCCCCATATGAAATCAGCTAACTGACCTTCATCTGAAAAAGCCCATATAAGAATTCTCCTCAATCATGAAAATTTGCACACTCTTGTCCATATTTCTACAATTAGAGGATTGTCTCTTGAATTTTGGTATACTCAGATAAGGATCATGATGCCACACTGCAAACACATCAATATAGTGCCAAATGAACTAAATCCAAGGGTTTGGTTATTAAGTGTTCAAAGCAGAATTTGGCTAATATGTATGAGAGAGAGCATGGCAGTACCATTCAACTGCTTGTATATTTTTCTTCTTCATGTGAAATAAATAGCACAAAAAATGAATTTAAACAAATAAAAAAAATGCCAGGGCAGCATTGTGACTTTTTTAAATATTAATTCCAGATGTGAGAAATTGTAGACTTAGTTTAGTACTGTATATGGGAAAGAGGCTAAAAATGAAACAAACACACCTATTGATTTTTTTTTCTTTTTTAACTGAAGGTTGTAATCCTTGGGGAAGGTGAACACTATGTCAGGAAGGCATGTTCCAGAGGATGAGGTAGATGGAATGAAAGAGGAGAGGTTGGTTTGGTGGGTATGAAGCTGGACTGAATGATGCTGACCAACAGCCATTTGCATATTTTTAGACTCAGAGGAGGAACAATTCAGCAGAACTGTACCTAATAAGATGATGATGAGCTTCTTTTAGCAATACGTTTGCAGAAATTAAAAAATGAATCATGTCTGAATTTCTGAGGATGAGATTATCTAAACCACTTGTGAAATTAATCAAGCTGTAAGATGGCAGTTTGCTTGTAATGAGGGGATAATTTAACTAACTGGCAGGTTTCTAGGTGAGAGGTCTAAATTTGTTAATGTTGGACCTTCATATATATATATATCAGGAATGGTTTTGCATGAAAGGTTTTGAGCTAGTAATTGCGATTTTCTAGCAATCTGTATCTTTTTCTTCTGGTATCTGAACAGAATCATTATTATCCACAGATATAGTAGATAGCATAATCTTTTAGAAGATTACTCATTATTATTGTGTAGTCTTTTGTTTGAATTCATTATGACAGAGAATGATATAAAAGTATAGGTAACATTATCTTAATGATCTTATTTACTTTTTTTTGTTATAATTTTTAAGAGCTGAAATTTATTTTTTGCATACTTATTTTTGGAGGCTTAGCATGGTTCAATATAATGGCAATCCTATTACTTAAGGAGTATTGAACTGAGCACTGAAGCTTGTTCCCCCCCACAAAAAAAAAATTTAAAGACAAGAAGAAAAGAAAACTTATCAGATTACTGAAAGAAAAAACATTAGTAGCCACTGCCTTAAGGAAGCAAATTAGATACAAATACGAATTGAACCATTTGCATACCATTAAAAATTCAAATGTTTACATAGTTCCAAAATGTATCAAAATTCAACTTCTTTTCTAGTGATTAAGAAGAGGAAATCAAGTCATTTTATTATTAATGAATAAGTTAATAATATAACAAACAGCTATTAACCAGTTGATCACTGAGCTCAACAAGAGTTGACCAAATTTAGTAATGAATCCCACTTTGAATATAATTACATAAAATTCCGAATAGCCAGAAATTAGAACAGAAGACAGATATGAAGTGTGCACTACTGTTAACACCATTAAACAAAAGATACATAGCTAAGACTGTAAAAGTTTTCCTTTATTTACAGGGTGTTCGGGATAAATTTGACAGTTTCGTAAGGAAAAAGAAAATCTTCTTTGTATCTATTAAATTTAATGAATTGACAAAAAAACATTACAGGCAGAGTTAATTACAATACTATCAACAAGATTTACTCAAAATAACCACCATTAGCATCGATCACAGCTTCAATTCTGCTTCGGAACCTCGAACAAGCTGATGCTACAGTCTCCCTGGGAAGGGCCGCAAAAACTGTTTTAATTTTATCCATTAACTGGGCTTTTGTATTACTGGAAGTGCGATTGGTGTCTTTTTCAACTGCGCCCCATACAAAATAATCCATGGGGTTAAGGTCTGGGGAGTTTGGAGGCCAAACATTTGGACTGGTGAAGTCGTAGAAATTTTCAGACAACCATTTTTGACTTTTCCCAGAGGTGTGGCAAGGGGCCGAATCCTGCTGCCATACATACGGCCTACCATTGCCTACCCTTGTTATCCAGGGCTTGACTACAGTTAGCAACTCCATGAACAAAGCCCGAATTCCAATGCCAGGGTTCTTCAACACCTGTTCCTGCAGATTTGCGAGGAATTCTGCTGTACGAACGCAATCAGATCGTCTACTAGGGATCTTTCTTCTTGCTACATCCTCGTAGTCACCATTGCAAGTCTCTAGTTCATGCCTGATTGTTTTTACTGTATTCAGGGAGCATTGGGCACAGTCGTAATATCCTTATTTTGATGGAGGGCACGAATCATCATGATACAAGTTATTCTCTTCCATGATTCAGGTGGGTTCCAGCTATCCATCCTTTCTGACATCTTGTATGTGAATGAAGAAGGGTCCAAACTTTTAAATGAAGAGAAGTGTGTGTTAATACATGTAACTTACGGAAAAATATAATTAATTATAAATATGTCAAATTTATCCCGAACACCCTGTATAATATATATATATATATATATATATATATAGCATGATTATCAAGATTCCTGATATATATACAACTTAAATGATACACAGGATACTATCACAGTACCACCAAAGTTTATTACTAACTTCGTATCAACAATTTTCCTTAGCCTTATTTGTCATGACCCCAATACTGTCAGATATTATATTTTGATATCCCAAGACACTGCTTCAATCCACTAGATCTTGGTATCCCCCCCCTCCCCCACAGATTGTTTTCATGATATCCTTGCATCAAACTTGTTTCACTTACTGAAAATCTTCTCCCATTCTGCTTAAGTGATCACACAAGCTAAGATTAGCTCTGCTCACACATTCCAAATATTTTCATATGATTCTGTCAATAATGCATATGTTTTCACTTTAATTTCCCTCAGATCTCTTAACTCTGTAGTCACTAGAGTTTGATCAACAGTCATTTCTCCCCCCCCTCCCCTCTCAGATCCATATGCTAAAATTGGTATGAACACTATCTCGTATATAGCTAGTTTAGCGTTTAGAATAATTCTCTCTTATTCCACAGCAAGTGACCTCCCCACTATACTAGCTTTGTTTATTTTGTTGTCGTTTCCATATTTAATTTTACATCTTCACTAAAAATTGTACCTAAACAGTTGAAATATTTTACCTGTTTTATAGATTTCCCATTCAGGAAGAATCTGATGTTTCCAATTCATTTTCCCATTTCCCATCTATTTTCATAGTCTGTCTGTTTAATGCTGATTATCATGCAAAATTTTTTATAGCAATTATTCACTTTAGTTAAAGAATCCCATAGATTCCCATAGAATGATAGACTTGTACTGGATTTATTTATTTTTTCATTGTATGTATTAACTACACAACATATTTCTAAATTCATTAGTTATTGAAATTAATTTTATAGTCATTACTATTGTAATGTGTGTGTTATTTTCGAAATTGTTATTAAACATAACTAGTTAAATTACCTTATCCTCCAAGATTTTTTTCCTTGCTTTAAGTTCATTCACAGCTTTCATAATATCTAGATCTGCTGCACCATTTTCTTTCAAACTGCGAACTAAATCTCCCTGTGAAGATTAATAAAATAAGACATAAGATACCAAAATGTAAATTTAGTCCTTTTTCAAAATGAATTAGAACTGCTAGTTCAGGACACACTTTCAAGTTTAGAATCAGTTACCATTATATATATATTCCTGAATTTGAACAGTTCTGTTTCATAACTGTTCAAATTATGACTATAATTTAACTGTAAATTAAACTGTAAATCAAAGTAAACTATAATTAAACTGATATCCTATAAAGAGTTCTTTTTAAATGTCCCAAATTTTTAATAAAAGGAAATATTTAAGCATCATGAATCATCATTAAGTAACTATGCATTTTTATGAAATAAAGCAGTACTGTATATTTTATAATCAGTAAATCATGCAATCCTTCTTAAGCTAATGCAAAACATTAGAAACATTGGTGTCACAATATGACTGATAAACACAGACCAAACTTGTCTTATTATGAATTTCAGACAAAAAAAAAAAAAAAAGGTACAAACACACTATCCATGGAACAAGTTTATACACAATACGGATGTGAACTCCTAAATATGATCTCATACAACATCCTCACTTTGCACTGTCTTGCTCAGTGCAGGCAAATACAGATGAGTAGTGGGCCAATATGTTTTGCATCTGCTAAATAGTGTGAACAAACAAAGTACACAAATTCATCATAATCAAGTTCCTGATATGTATCCTCAGAGGTGTGTAGGTTAATTATGATAGTACTACATGAAAAAAGTTACATTACTAACTTTCAAGACTCCAATATTATTAAATTTAAGACAGACAAAAATTGATTTTACATGCTTTGCACTGACAGTGGTTCTGAAGTAGTATGGTCTGAAGTGGAGGTTGACAGGATGAAATGTTTAGTAGAGTGTTGCTATAGACTTGGTAATGCGGAAGACAGTGAGAAGGAAATGTTAAGGCAAATTGGTCTGGCTAATAAGAAAAGGATGATCATTATGGACAATTTCAATTATGGTAATGTAGACTGGAATGAAGAGACAGCATCGGGAACCAGAGAGAATGAATTTCTTGAGTTTTTGAGGGACAACTACCTTCAGCAGTACATAACAAAAGTCACATGTGGACTGAGGGATCACATGTGGATTTGATTATCAGAAGATGCAAATGAATTGTCACATCTTCCTCCAGGTGGTGAAAGTGACCATGAAGTGATCACTTGGATGGTGGCCTGCCATATCGTAACGTTTGTGACAAAAGTTATGGCTAGTGATTATGACACACTCAGGAATTGGATGGGCAGGAAATCCATACTGCTTGGTCTTTACTCAGGAAGTATCTGACAGAGGCAATGACTGAATATATTCTAAAGATTAGGAGACTGAAAAGGTGAAGCATGCAATCTGGAAGAGCAAGCATTGTGGCACAAGATGAGTGGCAATAATCAGTAACATGAGGGATACAAAGAACGAGCAAGGAACGTGACTCACTTGGTAAGGGTAGCAAAAGTGTAGTATGAGCAGCAGTTAGCAAATGAGGCTAAAAGAAATCCTATGGAATGTTTTTGATATGTGGCCAGTAGAAGGAAAGATAATTATGGGAGGATGATATATTTAATGAGCAGTTCATTAAAGGATTCCATCTTTGTGACCATAGCATAATGCAGAACATGAGAGCAGTGGAATGGAGGAGGAACCAATGATGGTGAGTGAGCAGAAGGTATATGAGGAAATGGAGTAAATTTGATGTAACAAGGCCATGGGACTTGATGGTATATATCAGTATGTCTTTAGAGAATGTTCCAGAGCATTCTCTCAAGACATACTGCCCTTGACCACAACTCCAGATAAGGAGTTGTGGTCAAGGCCAATCAATAAAGAACCCTTGACCACAACTCCTTATCTGGAGTTGTGGTCAAGGTGTTAGAGAAGCTAGTGAGGATAAGAATTTGATTATCTCTTTAATGGACAGCATGGGTTTACTAACGGAAGATTATGTTTTATCAATCTACTCACCTACCATAACAAGGTGGCAAAGACATTGGACATGCGGATGCATATAAGTAGAATATATAGATTTTGCAAAGGATTTCAATAGATTGCCATATGACAAACAAGTAGTTAATTGGAACAGAAGGGGTTGGATAGTAGATTAGTGTGTTAGACTGGAAATTGGCTTCTGACAGGTATCAGCAGATTGTGTATGAGGGGAGTGATATCCCAGAAGAGGAAAGTCACTAGTGGTGTGCCCTGTGGTTCTGTTTTTGGGCCATTGTTGTTTAATTTGTATGTAAAGACACTGGGAAAGGGCTTAAATGGTGATATGCAGTTGTTTGCAGATGATGCAACGTTGAGGAGAGTTATGAGAAGTAGAGCAGATGTAGCTTTGTAAGAGGACCTAGATAGACTGAATGGGTGAGTGTGTGGGGGGACATCGGTTTAATGTTGCAAAGTGTAAGGTTTTAAAATTTGGGAAGCAAAGATGGCATGCAGAGTATTGGATTGGTGGAGATGATCTGGAGGAGGTGGAGGAAATTAAGGTTAGGGATTGTGGTAGATAGGGACTTGAAATTTTGTGGACATTTTGCTAAAATTGTGAGATTATGGGAATGATGCAGAGACCACTGATGTGTAGATGTAAGGATGTTTTGATTCCATTGTACAAGACTTTGATCAGGCCGCATATGTACATACTGTACACAGATTTGGTTGCCTGGTTTTCAAAAGGATGATGAACTGTTGGAGAGAGTTTAGAGATGAAAGACTAAGTTGGTTTCTGGTCTCTGGAATGTAAAATATGAGGACAGATTGAGAGAATGCAAATTAGAGCCTAGGATAGATAGAAAGAAAGAAAAGGGAAGACATGATTGAGACATATAAGTTGGTAAGGAATAATTACCAGGTGAATATGGATTGAGATTTTTCAGAGAAAATATCTAGAGATGGGGAAAAGAGAGAAAACAAGAAGCCATTCCTGGGAGCTGTATAAGGCAGGTGTGAGCAAGGGAATGAGGAGTAGATTTTTTGCATGTGGAGTTGTGGGTGACCGGAATGCATTGCCAAAGAATGGATATCCAGCAATGAGTCTCTTGACTGCATAGAAGTCTGTTGATAATAATAATGTTTTGATACTTCTCCCCCTCCTACTCTAACAGTGGAATGTGATGCTAGGTTGGACATCAGTTACATGCTCCGATTTTTTATTTTTTTCATAAAGAACATATGTATTGGCTATATACATCATAGTCATAATGCATACTTTGCTCATCAGAGGAAATGGCAGACCTTGAAAAAATAGTCTTGAAAGATATGAAGACTTCTCACAATGGAAAGCTTTATTTCTCATATTGGAGGTTTAGTGGAGTATTGACAACACTAGGGAAGGATTAAAAACTAATTGTTAATACCTCTAATATTTCGTCTCAGTCACTGACACATCTTTAGGGAGTACACCTAACATTTGTAACACACACACACAAAGAAGACAATACGATACTTAACGAAACATGTGAGTGACTCATGTCCTATTTAGGTGATGTGCCCACTATGGGCACACTTCCTAAATAGGACAAATGCCCACTATGGGAGTTTGTAAGCAGCCAAGGATGTAAACTGGGATCTTTGTCGATTATTGTTTCTCAAATTTTGGAAAGTTTTATGCATCCATATTTGTTTAAATTAGATTCATTTCTGAATGGCACTGCAGATTTGAAAAACGGTCTTTCCTTTTTATATTTACTATGGTGGAGCATGGTGGTTTTCTTCCAGAAGATCCTGTGAGCTATATCTAGTACATGGTGTGCAAAGCCAGATTGACCATGGCCGTGATTGCAAATGTAAGATTTATGTTTCTCTAAATGGATAGTGGTTGATCTACCTGTCTGTCCAAAGTAAGCCAACTTGCAGGAGCAGGGTACTTTATATACTACAGACACAGAGAGGAGGGAGCTGATCTTTGGTAAAATGGATAAGGGTAGCAAGTTTCCAGTGGGGATTCTTTCTCACAAAGGTCATAAGTATATCCACCCATCTCAGTGGGCAGCCCAGAGAAATTAGCCTGAATTATAACATTAATATCACTGGATATGTTGCTAATGAATAGCTTATTGATAATAATTCTTTTTCATTGACTTTTGCCAAGTTCTCGTATCTGTAGTCAATCTACAGTTGCTGTTCAGCCTTGATTTGATAAATGGAGTTGTATCTCAATCTGCTAACTCTTTTCTCAATAAATTTCCTTCCTTCCCCTAGGACAGGTAGAGTCCGTCCCCTAATGAGGGGATTACGATGAATTAATGCAACCAGCACATCACTCCTCTGCTGCATCCCCTAAGGGCATGTATTCATGACTGTAGATCCGTGTGTGTTTACAGGGCTGGTTTCCCTGTCTGAGGAATGAAAAACCCGAGTTTCAGGGTGGAAAAAACCCTACCTCCATATGAGACCAGCTAACTCACATTTAGTCAAAAGAGACCAGATACAGGTTCCTCACGTCATGGACAGGAAGTGAACACAGATCTTTCTGACAAAAGGGCTTCATCTATACCAACTGAGTAGAATGGCTCCTCCAATAAATTTATTATCAAATTCGATATGTGACATTATTAAACCATTTCTCGTCCTCATAACAAACTGTGTTCATTAAGCTGCAATCTCCTTCAGCACTATTGATTACAATAACACTCGTTTTAGCTTTTCAAACACTTGCAAGTGAAACTAATTTCACCAGTTGTCCATGGTGAAATTAGTTCTTTATAAATCTAAGTAGATGGTGCTAATAAATCAAAATAATTTGAAATTATTTTGAAATATCATCATCTGATAAAAGATGTAAATTCATGTGTTGAATTATATTTTTTGGTAATATATCTCTAGGAAGAGCACTGAATTTATTATTTTACAGCATCATTTAACAGTCACTGATATCTGCTAAATAGTGTTTTTGCTGATTGCTCCTCACATCCAGGTGGCTGTCAGGTTGGTTGTTAAGTCTAATGGCACTTCTCCTGCCAATGTTTTACCTGGAATCCACAGTCGTTAATCACAGTGTTAGTGACAGACACTCACAGTGTAAATGACATCAATATGGTGATATCTATGTCACCATATACAACCTTATCATCCAAATGCAGCTAATGTGAATTGAAGTGGATGCTACTCTACGGTTTCCAACCATTGTCAGTTTAACAACCAGCTTACAAAATTCTTGAAAATTTAACATTGTCTCATGTAGGGCAGTTCCAGCACACTACTGCCAAGTCACTGTCTCAGGATCTTTTCTACCACCTTCTCATTCCCAAAAGACCCCAACTGATCAAATATGTGCAGGGCAGTCCAGATGCAGCTGTATTATAATAGTCTTCCCATCTCTACTTGTCAATGTGTTCTTCAACATCCAAGTAATCTTTGAGTTATTATGCCAACTTTTGTAATATGCCCTACAAACTACAATTCTCAGTACACTATCAGTCTCAAATCCCTAGCCCCTATCAATTTGCTGAGTCCAGTAATATCACTATAATACGAAGTACATAATCTTTTCATTCAAAAGTATATAACCGTACACTTTGTCATAATAAAATGGCAACCATCATCCTTCATTCACACTATCAATGTATTTAAGTCATCCTACAGGACCTCAATTTTATTAACTATTACCCTTCACAGTTTTGACCATCAGCATCTAGCTGAATACTCTCCCTCAAATCATTAATTTACAAATTAAACATCAGTGATCTCAGTACAGTCTTGAGGCACTTCAGCAGTCACCTTCGTTCTTCTGAATTCTGTGCGATCATGTAAAAACAATGAATACAGATAGAAGAAAAGTGTCAGGTACACAAGAAATAGATGAGTTGTGTTAAGTGTTTAGTAAAGTACACATTTGCATGTATACACACACACACACACACATTGAAAGACCATTAGCTCTCTGGATGCTGGAGAGAAATAGACAAAGAAATAAGGTAAATTAGTTAGAAGTATTTAATCTGTTACAAGAGCTTGACTCAAACACAACAGACTGGACAGGATATTGGCATGGGATACTGAAGGAATATGCAAAAGAGTGTGGCAATGTTTCTGACACAGATGTACACAACCTGCACCTCACCACATGCAAGATTCCTAATGAGTAGAAGAAGAGCAAGATAATTCCATTATATGAGGGTAGAGCTAAGACTGATGCAGTGAATTATAGCCCAATTAGTATTTCTAGTGTCTTATCCTAAATTAAGGTAATGGAAAAGCTAATAGGTATCTTATCCAAAGGTGGATAGACAACACTAGAATCCTCTACAAATTGACTGATTTGTCTCATCCATCCCTTTAGGACGGGTAGAGTCCCCTAATGAGGAGTTCACGAAGAATTTTAATGCAGCCAGTTCGCCACTCCTCTGCTGCTGAATCCCCCTAAGGGCAGTATTCGAGGTGGGGGAAACTCAAGTTTCCAAGCAACCTCTGCCTACCTCCCTATGAGACCAGCTAACTCACCTTTCGTTGAAAGAGACCAGATAAAGGTTCCTTACATCACTGATGGGAATTGAACCCAGGTCTTTCTGACCAAAGGTCAAAAATGTCTATACTTACTGAGCTATGGAGGCTCTTCTCTACAGAGGGCAGCATGATTTTGTTAAAGGTAAGTTTTACTTTAGCAATCTGCTCATGTTGTGACAGCAGAGTTGGATAAGGAAATGGATATACCACACTACTTCTGGATTTTGCTATGACATTTCACAGGATTCTGCATTTGGCCAAGCAGGAAACTCTGAGACAGGACATAAGTTATCATGTAGTTCCTGTCTGTATACTAGATGGGCATGCGACAAAGTGTAGCATGTGCTTTGATTGAAACCAAACCTGTATAGAAGAAGGAAAATAATGTATTTATTTCAAGATATGTTACAACCCAATAATTAAAGGGAAATCCTATATTTTGTTGGTATATTTAAATTACTTTAGGCATTAGAAAAAAAACAGGTGTGAATAAAAATAGTTTCATTAGAGGCAAATTAATTAATAATTTACATTTGTGGTTTAATTTACATATGTGTGCATGCAAAGTTGCTGTGGGACAGACAGTGCAAATAACTGGTCATCAAATAACCCCAAGATAAGCATGTTCACATTTATAATAAAGGGAGAGAAAGTTTTTTTTGCAAAATATAAATAACCAATAATAAATAGTGCCTGTATATAATGGTAGCTTAGTAACTGACTATAGAGAAGGGACATATCCATCAAACTAATAACACTGATCAGATGATTCTCTAGGTGTGGCATGAATTATGTGAGCATTGATAGATTAAGCAAGCAAATTATTCTGAACAATTTGCTGTGTTTATTATGTGTAATTATTTCTATTTTTTTAATTTTTGGTTTATTTATTTTTTTTTTTTTATTGATGATTATTATGATCAGTGTACAATCCGAAACACAATATTTTGTTTTAGATCACTAGATGCAGTTATTTTCTTGTAAAACACATGAGGATTCATTTCTATTCACAGAAATAAATGGATTGTTATCACTACATCTATTCTTTACAAAGACAAATGAAAATGTCTCTATATAGTGGAAACATTCCTCCTCCACAGATGCCATACTGAAAAAAACAAAGTAGAGGTATTACTGTATCATAAATATGGCACAGAGACAATTAGTTTATGTAATATATTTAGTGACAATTAGAGTAATCAAAGACCACTGGAAGGAAAATGACTCTGTAATACAGAGGAAGTGAAAAGTACTTCCTCTATCATAGGCAGACACTGTATAGATGCAAACAAAACAAGTTTCATTGTATAAAACAATATTATTATTATTATTCGTGACACCTCCAAGGAATCCGAAGACTCATCGCTACACTGTCTACAATATAATACCAAACTAAATACAACTTATTTCAAATTTTCAGTTGTGAATCAAAGAGAACTACATTTGAGATTTTCTGTTTCTTTTGTCAAATACTAATTTGACAAACAAAATTCTACTAAAAAAACTGAAACTGGCATGCCAAGTAAACTGAAAAACTTTGTTAAAGCATGGTTACATACTCCTGCCCAATGTGGAAAGGGAGACGATATATGGTCAAGTTAATTCTTGGCTGATGCATAACATGGGACACAGACCAGCATCCATGTGTTATACAAACTTAATAAGAATGGAAAGCTGACAGGTATCAGAAAGAAGTATGAGGGTGACTAGTCTATGAAGACTGATCTGTCTTCATAGATGCCAATTTTGCTCTTTCTTCCTTACTCCAAAGTATGCTATTATACAGTTTTGTGTTTTACAGATTCCTCTAAGAGAAAAGTAAATTATTTCATTAATTTCATCATTTTCCCCCATTAACTTTAATTAGTTTATCTTTCTGATTTCATAATCTAAAATTTTAAATCACTATTTTCACATCACATCATTACCAAGTTTTCAATCTAATTGTCCAATCTGGGTTCTGCACTGGTTGTATTTTTTTGAACAAGACAATTTTACATCTTTAGACAGGCTATTAACCTAATCTCTCAATTAGATTCTTGTTTTCAAATTGTTTCATTTTTTTCTTGGATAATGTTTGTATAGTTGATTCTACAGTTTACCTGTAAAAGCAACTTTACTTATTTTTAAAACTTTCTCACATATTGTTTTTTTCAATGAGATATTCATTTTTATCACCATGCATTAGCCAAGTGTAAGATGGCTCTTTGGTACTAACAAGCTCTTGCCACTTTGAGGGATGCAGTAAGGATAAATTTCAGATTTCTAATTTCTACATTCAATTTATTTGAAAATTTTACATCTGGTTTCTAATGTCAAATTAGAAAAAGTCAAATTTATTAGAAACCAAACTACAAACCAAAGCATAGGAAAAAAATAATAATGGTAAACTGTGTCACTTAAGAGTTAAAACTAGTCAACTGAAAGAGAGACTTCCAAATGGCCTTTTAAGGAATGCAGAAAACCTAACTAAGGCTTCTTACCTAATGTATGATTTATACCTTCTTGTGGTGCACCATGCTAGTACGTATCCTACAAACCAAATAAACTAGGATGGGCTGTCAATTTGGAATTTAGCTGACCAAAATGTATTCTGTATTGGCTCAAAACAAAAAAACAGTGATGAAACAACACGATGAAATATTGTGCTAGTTGGGATGTTGCCTGGTCAATAAACCTGCTGCTGTTTTTATGGAGCAAACCAGGGTGACCAATGAAAAGTCAGCTGCTAAACAAACTCAAATTCACCATCAGCAGAATTCAAGATGGGTACCATCAATGTAAAAATATCAACAGAAAAGAAGTGGAACTGTCAGAGGAATGAGAGAAGCATCACATTAATGTAACTAGTGTTATCACCAAAATCAAAAAACAAACAAAAATAAAAGCAAAAGGGTTGAGATCTTCTAAATAACAATTATAAGGTGTTAATTTAGTTATTCAGACAATACTTATCAGGTAAAGAAAGGAGGACTACAGCATTCAATAATTAACAAAAAAAAAAAAAAATGTTGGAAGTTTTTTCCCACTTGGTTAGACTATAATAATTCGTATAGGTAATGACTTCTCCAATGCTTCCACCTTAATATCACCACTTCTAGCTTTGGCTCCCACTGATGAGACCCCAATAAAGGTCAAAACAGGTCTGTTTCGGCCTTTCCCTTAATGCATAGCATTATACATGTACACAAGGAGATATGCTTTGCATTATGGGAGATACTACGACAAGGAGTGATGAGCGATTGGTCCACCTTTACCACGAGTTGCCTCAGTCCTGAAGATACTTCAGGTGCAAACTTTGTTTGCTTACACTTGGATAAAGGATTAAACTGACATCAAAATGGAGAACTGGACAAATGAGACATACTTTGCCTATGATCCTGCAGAGGGTTCTACTAAAGAAGAGGAATTTTTTTTCAAATCATTAGAGGAAAAGTTGGTTTATGCTCAAGATCTAAACAGTAATAGAAAATATTCAAGAGGAATGCAAACAGGCATATCAATACTTGAGGATTATGGGAGATAGAACAAATGATTTTTTTCCATGACCAAAAAAAGTTATTGAATACATGAAATGTGGAAATGGAGCTGGAGTTGATATTCAAAGAAATGATGAAATATGGAAGTATAAAAGTGACTACACTGCATAATTCAGAGACTGGTCAGAAGGTCAAATTTCAGATAATTGGAGTAGAGCTCTCATACTTTCCATAAAAAGGGAATAAAGCTGAATGTGAGAATTATAGAGGAATTTCTCTACTAAGTGTTCCAATTAAGATTTATTTAAGGATAATTGAGAAGAAACTAAGAAAAATTGTGGAAGAGAAATTGGGAGAAGAACAAGCTGGGTTCACTTTACAACAAATAGTTGAGAAATCATGAGAATGTAACAAGCATCTGCACTTGAGTTTTGGCAAAAAATATGACAAGGTGCCCAGAGGAAAGCTTTTCAAAATGCTGAAATTATGGGATAAATGGAACATTATAGAGAGCAATATACACAGTATATATTTAAGTTACAGGTCAGCAGTTAGAAATCGAAGAAATGAAAGATTTGATGTAAAATCAAGTATAAGGGTGCATGCTATTTCCATTCATATGAATCATCTATATGATTATGAAAAAAAAGTGGCATTAAACCTGATATTAGAAATGAAGATATTATTAAATGTGGCTCTTCGCTCTGATGCAGATGATGTACTCCTAAACACATGCAGAAGTCTCCAGGATTATCTGACTAAACTGTAGCAATTATGGCATGGAGATCAGCAATAAAAAGACCAAAACTACATAAAAGGCAAGTAAATAGAAAATTTCAGATGCATTCACAATGGAGAACCAATAAAACAAGTAAAATATTTAAACTATTTAGGCACAGTGTTTTTTAGCGAGGATAGAAAATTAAAAGTGAAATAAACAAGAGAATAAGCAAAGCTGGTATGTTGAAAAGCCAGTTGAATAAATTTATATGGAATCCAAGAAACACTAGCATTACGCAAGACAGTGCTCAAACCAAGTTTAAGTTATGGATCGGAGAGCTGGGTTAGAAATAAAGAACTTTGTCAAGGATTAGAGACCACAGATATGTGTTCTGAGAAAAATTAAAACAGATAGCATTAATGGCAGAATCATATTAAAAATGAAGAAAAAAAAAACATCGTACAGGAGCAGAATTTAGGAAGGAACTTGATATCATTAACAACAGAATATGTAAGCAGAACTAATCTAAGGCAGTATGGCCACTTAAATAAAATGGGCGAGGAAAGGTCTACAAAACAGGTGTTTGATGCCAAGATGGCAGTAAAACGTTCCAGGTGAATTGACTCAATCAGAAGTATCTTCTAAAGCACTTCTGACTCAGACTGAAATGTCTGCTACAACAACAGTTGAGCCATGACAAGTAATAGCCCAATTTAGAGGGAAACTGCTTGCAGGAGATTGGTAATAATATAACTTTAATGATGCAATACTCTCACTGTACATCCCTTGAGGGTATATATATCAGGAAACTGATTATGATGATTTCTTAAATTTTAGGATACCATCTGAAATTTCACAAATACAATGCCATCTCATATATGCAAGACAAATCAATGCTACAAATCAAATATTTGTGAGACACTTCTCATTATCTTGGATGTGACGGCGTATGGTAAGCATATATGACATAAATGACAATTATACATACATCAATAAATCATATTTAAGAAAACTTCATTATACTTAATTGCTGATATTTAATTTATTGTACAGTTAGATGCTGCGCCTGTGTACGACACTTTTTTTCTTTTTTCGAAAACGTATTTGAGACGTGGTAGTAATATTTATTAATCAACACAAGGGCAACCACTATACAAGATGGATCAAAGTAATAAGGGCATATCAATATCGTCAGCTTTTACAATATGACCAAACTATTATATATCTTTTTTAAATTTCGATTTTTCTGATTCTTTCTCAGAAATGGGTAACCAGCCTTTTTAGTTAACTTGGGAATTTTCCACTCTTGCAATTTCGAAGTATCCCACTTTCGCATCCATGAAAAATGGTCACATTAATAACACACCATTTGGGTGATCAGTATTTATTTCAATTACTAACCTGTTCTTTTACAGACTTTCTTAAAGGTTCTAAAAGTTCGCTAATTTTTGGATCTTCCATTTTTCTAAAAGCTGCTAGAGTATACTCTTTGATTCTCTTTGCTGCCCAATTCGCTGGTAAACGCTTGGAAGTGGAAGTATCTGTTTTATTACGGTGAACAAACAAAAATGAGAAATTCAACTTGGTTTTACTGCTAACGTGGCTAATGACAGGACACTTCAGAGATGGTGAAGCGTAACATACTAACAGCAGACGGCTTACCAGTCTCATTACACGTGCAATACGGACAGATACTACATCATCACCGTATTTTTCATTTTTTTTAAACTTCCTAGAGAAACCCGCATGACAAGTTTCACTACAGTGACCTGAGAAAGAGAATGGTCACTAGAGAGCGCTATGGAAACTCCTCGGGCCAAGATTATTACTCGAAAATATATTTTCTATATACTGCAGAGTTATCCAAAGTGCGAATTGTGATCCACTGGCCGGTCGCAAGCTGTTTTGGGGTAGGTCGCGTTAAATATTAAAATACGAGAGTAGTTTGCATGTTCATTAGGAGAGTTTAGGATTTAAAAATAAATTTCGAAATAAACTTCAATTATCAAACACCTTGCATCTGAAAATAACACATATCAATGTGGACGTCAAAAACGTCATCAGCGAAAATAGAAAACAAGCCAATTCTTCAATTACACCTTATTATGTATCTGATTAATAAATTTATATATTAATTAAGAGTGTTCAATAAAAAATTTGAGAGTAGTAAAGCGATATTTTTTTTTTATTAAACCCTCCCCTTCCTTTTAAAATATGCATTACAAGCGAATGGTTCGCGAAAAATTACCGTTTTCGAAAGTTGATTTCGACCCACGGAAGTTTGGGGAAGCTTTACTATATAGACATCTGCAGAGCGTCAGGAGTCCATTGAGAAAAGGCCTCTACAATGACTGATTCTACAGTTAGAGATTGCAGAAACTCAAAGAAATTATTAACACTTTGGAATAAGGATAAAATATCCGTTATATGCAAATGAATATAACTTGCTTTTGTACACATACCGGCCACTGAACAGGTAACTTTTATCTTATGTATGGCATGCAATGGCCAATACCGATTCCTTGTGCACAGCTCTGTGAGATGAGTCAGAAACAAACAGCCTTCATTAAATGTTTGTTCGTACAAGCTTTCTCAGACAAACTGTCTTAGAACCATAGTTACCCTTCTTCGACAAGAAAAAGGGTTATTTTCCCACTGATTAAACAACCGGATATCTCACCTTTTCAGAAACAGTTGGGTCTGCTGTTTTCAAAATCGTGGCTCTAGACAGTCCGGCAACCACAAGAAGCCAAAAAGATCTCCAAAAGATCCTTTGTTTTTTTCCACTGTGATCAGCACTGTTTACAATTACTGACCAGCAGTATTCTTAAATAGTTACCTAGAACTCGTGGTGATGCACGTGACCAAGTATTTTGCATATACATTGCATAAGTGACATTCACGTACACCTCTATAAGGTTACTAATTCAGTGGCCAATGTGTTATAAGAACAAGAGATTTCTGAAAGCGTCATTGCAATACAAAAGAAAAAAAATACCCGAAAGATGAGATTTTTGTTTATTAATGAGTTTAGGAACTCTTTTGATTTATTTTGTGAAAAAAAAAGTAACACCTGCAGTTCCATTGAATTTTGATAGCTTATATTTTGTTAAAGCCTGCCTATTTAGCTTTGTGACGACATTTTTGTATGAGAATACTAAACCGCAAAAAATGACAGTTTTACAAGTTCGATTTTAAGTCATCGACTGAAGAAACTTTTTTTATGGGCAATTTTTCAGCCGACTCAAGATAGTTGAAGAAGGAAGACAGGGTTTTACTGCCTATAACAGATTAGGATCTCACTTCACAGAAAATTCGATGGAAAAACTTACGCCATGTCAGACAAAAACACAAATGTTGTTACGATTTAGAATCATAAGATGATGGCAGTTATGTAGTGTACTCTCTCGATCTTTCTCTCGCTCTCTCTCTCTGTCCACTACCTCTGAAATCATCGAAGGCCATGGGAACTCATCTTGCATTTCCGAAAATAGATTAGGGTTAGAAGAGCTTGACATGCTATTCCATATGGATACAAAAAAAAACAGTTTGATGACTTATTATTATTATTATTATTATTATTATTATTATTATTATTATTATTATTATTATTATTATTATTATTATTACACATCAAGGGCCTTACACGTATGGCCTTACTCATCTAGAAAGGCCATACATCACCCACACCAATTGCCATACCTTTGCTTATACTCATTCACACTAGATGCACCCATTACTTCAACAGGTAAACTGTTTCCACTCGCTGACAGTTCGGAGAGAAAATTTCAGATTTCACCTTTTTTAACCACACACAATTCAACTTCCACATATGCACTTTGTCCTCCCCATCTCTCTCTCTCTCTCTCTCTCTCTCTCTCTCTCTCCATCTTCCATATAATGAAAAATTTATCAACCGATATTCTATAACCCTTCTCAAAAGTATATAGATTCTCTATCGTATCGCCCTTCTTTCTCCTTCCTACCAGTGTATGCAGCCGATATACTTTCAATCTCTCCTCGTTATCTACATTACGTAATTCCAGTGTTATTGTCATAATTTTTTTTACCCTTTCCACGGCATCTATATTCCTTCAGAAACCCCAGGAGACGAAATCTGCACACACCAGGTAAGCGAGGTTCTACCAAGGCCTTCTAAAGAGGCAAAATGACTATGACTTCCATATTCTTACATGCCAATGTTTGTTTCAACATCGAAAATATCCTATGTATTGTATTTGAAGTTTTTGCTATGTCATCATCATCATCATCATCATAATAATCATGCCTATCAAGGATTTAGGCCTAGAGTGGCCTGTTCCGGCCTTAGAAGTCACCATTGAATCTCTTAAGAGGATGTCCTGGTTTTCTTTTCCCTAATGGTTTGTAATTTAAGGCTTGTTTTGGTAATCTTTCTGTTTTCATTCTTTCAACGTGCTCCATTCATTTGTGTATTTATATTTTTAAATTTTTTCTATTACTGATTCCTGGTTTAATTCTTTCATAATGTCTTTCTTTCTTTTGTGATCAAATAGAGTATACTTTGCAGTTTTTCTTATAAACTTCATTTCAGCTGTTATTAATCTTTGTTTGTCTTTTTGTTTTTATTGTCCAGATTTTTGCTATGTAACCCATGAAATTCAAATTCCTATCCCGCATATATTCAAGAACTCTATCCTCAGTTACTCTAAGCACAATCCTTCCAATATAATATGTTGTTAGCAGGATCATCATGACAAAGTTCATACTTCACACTAACATTGAATTGTCAATGCTGTATATCAGTGTCATCTCCAATCTTTTGCATCATCAGAAACAATTGGACCTTCTATTCAGGCTCTTTCCAATATCATTGATATGCAGATTAAATAATAATGATCATGAAATTCAAATTCCTATCTAGCATATATTCAAGAACTCTATCCTCAGTTACTCTAAGCACAATCCTTCCAATATAATATGTTGTTGGCAGGATCATCATGACAAAGTTCATACTTCACATTAACATTGAATTGTCAATGCTGTATATCAGTGTCATCTCCTGTCTTTTGCATCATCAGAAACAATTGGACCTTCTATTCAGGCCCTTTCCAATATCTTCGATACAGCGATTAAATAATAATGATCCAAGGTCTGATCTCCGGGAAATACTGATGGTTACCTTAAATCAGGCAGAGTTCCCCTCCCCTTCGATATACCATTTTGTGTGATACGTGTCCCTCAGATATCCAAAGCAACAGTTTATATTTCGATCTCATATTCTCCAGTGTATGCAATAGCTTTTCATGTGGTATTCTATCAAATTCTTTAACAAAGTCCAATAGTATCACTGTGTACCCACTTTTATCCAATTCACCCATAACATTATAAAACATGAGCAAATTTCTCAGATATGATGTCTTTTTAGTAAACCCATGCTTTTCAAAGTACAGCTTCTTTGTCTACCAAGTTCTTTTGAGATAGCTCACTAGCTTCTCTAAAATCTTTATACTCACTGCAGAGATACTGATACGTCGATTGTTAGACCCATTAGACCCAGTCTTGCACCATCCTTGAGCAATGGGACATCATTCATTCTTTCCATTCTGTGGGATCTTTCCTGAGATAAGACTCAAGTTATATAAACATATCAAGGGCAAAGTCAGTTCAGCTGAACATTTCTTTAGCATGTGTGCTGGTATTTCATCTGTCACCATTGCCGAATTATTGTCCAGATTTGCAAAAGTTCTTGAACACCTTTCTCATTCACTTCTATCTCTTCCTCCAATGTAGTGATAGCATTTATATACCAGGTTGATTAATCAACTGGCAAGTTGATTAATCAACCAAGGTCAGTATGACATTGAAGACAAGGTCAGTATGACATGAGAGGGGAGAAGGTGAATTTATGAAACGCACTTTTACATTTACTTTTTTTGCCATAAAGCACAAATGTCTAGGTCCACCTTGCCCTACATGTAAAAGCAATACAACTATGGAATTTTATTATCAGTATTTTCCTTTTCCATTTTGGTTGATAGGGAATTTACGATTTCGAACACTGTTGGTAAGGCAACTAGCGAAGTTCGCATATTAGTGCAATTATACAAGTCTCTAGTCAGTTCGGTATTCGACTCTCATAACAACTTCACTCATTGAGCGTTTTGAGAGATGTCACGAGAAGCAAAGACGTTCATTCCCAGAAGATGCGCTCATTGCATGGAATGAATGCATCGTAATAGTTATAAGAAATGGCTGAGTATTTTTTTTTCATTTTATTTGAATCCCACCCTAGAATAATTGTTAATCATATTGTGATGAATAATCCAAACCCTTGCTCTAGGGCAGAGGTCGGCAACGCAGTGCTCGCGGGAGCCATGGCGCCAGCAGTGAATTTTTAGTGCGCCCTCAGAGAAATTATTGTAAACTGACTTGGAGCTCACAGCAGTAATTTTGCAGCGTAGATCGCAGTATATCTGAGAGATACGTTCATTACTAGCATGTGCTAAAATGCAAGAAAACATAAAGAAAAAACACTGCAAATATAATACATGATGGTACAAATTAAGTGAATATTGAATCCAACATTATTTCATAGCCGAATATAGAAACTACAAGAGTTTCGTGCCGAATATATAAAAACTAAAAGTTTCGGCAGATGCAAGCATAAGTAGTGCCTTATGGGCAACTCGTAGTAAATGTGGAGCAAGATCCAGACCTTAATATATGTAAATAAATGTAAATTCTAAATTCTAAAAATGTAAAGCACATATTGCAGAGGTCAGCAACCTTTTTAATATGAAGAGCACAGTATAAAATTTGAAAATTACAGAGGGCTCATGACAGGCATTTTTTCTTCATTTCAGGCTTAGAAATTCTATGATTAGTTGTTTTTAAGAAAAATGAGATTTCAACTTTTAACATTATTTTATTTACCTCTCTTTTACAACATATTTTTGTCACATATGAATGAATATAAAATATCATAAAAAATAAAAATAAAAAATGAATACAAAAAGAATATTCATGTTAACAATTAGCATGTATCAGTCAGATCAGATGCAAGAGCCTTGCTTTATCAATCATAATGGCAAATGTATTTGTTTATTATGCAATAATAGTGTGGCTATTTCTAAAAAAAGTAATATAGAAAGACATTTCAAAACCATTCTGGCAAATTGTAATTTTAAGTTTAATTATTTAAATCAGGAAGAGTCGACAAAGCAGCGCCCATGAGCGTCATGGTGGCGCCCGCAGAATTGCGCCCTTCGTATTAAAAAGGTTGCCGACCACTGCTCTAGAGAATCAAACCTTGAACTTTTCAAGCCACTTCATGTATTGAATAAATAAAGCCTGTGGCGATCTTACCACATGATGAAATTGAACTACCATCTCCGTAATTCTTAACCTTTTAGTAACTGCAACTCCCCCTAAGTATCCTGAAATATTTTCATGCCCCCCAGTTTATAGTAACATAATTTTTTTAATAATAATATTGATTTCTAAAATATGTACACATATACAATGATCATCTTGAGTGACATTCCAACGTATAATTTTTACAAAATTCAGCACTAAGTGTTGCACATATATGGTTCATTTTCTACATTGGATTTCAATTAAAAATTTTAACAATACTTTTTGCCTCTATATTATGTATTTACAACTCATGTTCTTCTAATATTAACAATGAAGATTATACAGAATTTTCTATATAATGAATGACTAATATAATTTTTTAAAATAAACAATATTTTTATTCATTGCTAAAATATTTACACATATATATACAATAGTTATCTTGAGTATAATTTTACAAAATTTTTCTACATTGCATTTCAGTTAATAATTTTAATAACACTCTTTGCCTCTGTATTATGCATTTACAACACTTGTTCTAAAATTAACAGTGATGATTGTACAGAATTTTTTTTGTATGAATAAGTAATATAATGATAATAATAATTTGAGAGGCATTTCTGATTTCTTCCTCGAAGCTTTGCAGAGCTTATCTGAGGAAGATAATAGATGGCAGTAGTTTTGTGGTTATGTTTCTATACTGGTCGCAAGCCAGGTGTTGATTTTACTGTTTGTTGGTACGTGCTTGGAAGGCTTCAACTGCTATTACACAGTTTAACTTCTTTTTTGCAAGTAGGGTTGGATTCGGACATGGTGTGTTTGTTTGGATCCTTATAATGGTGTTTTTTGAGAGGGGTTTGTCATAGGTTTTGTGTGTGTGTGTGTGTGTGTGTGTGTGTGTGTGTGTGTGTGTGTGTGTGTGTGTGTGTGTGTGTGTGTGTGTGTGTGTGTGTGTGTGTGTGTGTGTGTGTGTGTGTGTGTGTGTGTGTGTGTGTGTGTGTGTGTGTGTGTGTGTGTGTGTGTGTGTGTGTGTGTGTGGGGAAGAGAGAGAGAAACAGGAATTGCTCTAATTTTCATTCTCGCTATAATATTTATATAGCGCCTGTTTCAGCTCTGTATGTCCTAAGCTTTCTGTCGTCGAATGGCAGTTTGTTTATCATGTCAGGTACGTAGAAGTTTCGGGTGGCTTTGCGGTAGTGATTGTTATACTTATATATTATGTAGTTTGTTGACTGTGGTCTTGTTATCTGATATGTTGTTCTGGTTACTGTATAGGTTGGGCTGTAGTAATGTTTTAACATGACTGTGTAGTGGCACCTTAAGTGTTTACCGTAAATATTTTGTGTTCTGTCCGTGCTGCCTGCATAAGTGTGGGTTGTCCCAAGAATATCAGTTTTATCATTTTATCTTGCAACCATTGTAACCTGTTAAGTCTGTATTCTGCGCATAATGCACATGATGTGATTGCGTTATGTATCTTAAAATGTTTTCACATAATGCTTTATAGATTAGTATTTTTATGTGTGTCGGGGCTATGTCTTTTAATTGGTATAGTTTGCTTGCTATTATCCTAAGCTTGGTGTGTAGGTAGTTCATATGGCTATTCCAACTTTGATCAGGATCGAAGTGAAGTCAGAGATAGCGTATTGTTTTCACCTGTGTGATAGTTGTGGTTTTAAGTTCAGCCCTTTGTGTATAGGAGTGTGAATGTCAGATAGTGAGATATTTAGTTTCTATGGGCAGGGATTCGGGGGTTTTTGAATATCATTAGCTTTGTTTTCCCAGGGTTTATATATATATGCCGTTTTCGGTTAACCAGTTAGTGATTTGATTGATGTCGTGTTGCATATTTGTGTAAGTGATATTTGAGTTGTTGTGAATGGATACTAATGCCGTGTCGTCTGCGTACCGGAAGATTTTACTTTTCAAGAGAAGATGGCTTATGTCGTGTGTGTATATTAACATATACACACATGACATAAGCCATCTTAATAGAATGGGAGATAGTACAGCTTCTTGCAGTACACTGCAGGTTACCGGTACCTCTTTGTTGTATGCTGATCCTATACATGTGATGTGCTTCCTGTTTTTCATGTATACTTTAAACCACTGGAGTAGACGACCTTCGATTCCGATATGCGTTAGTTTCGTTAACAAGGTTTTTGTGTGTTAGTGTGTCAAATGCTTTTGTTAGGTCAATGAATACGACTAATGTTTTTCTGTTTTTATCCAATGCAGCGTTTATTAGGTCTGTGAAATCTTCCACGAGTGTTACTGTACCTTTATTTTTTTGAACGCCATATTGTGTTTTGGGTATGATTTGAAATTTTTCAACATATGTGGAGAGTTTGCAATGCACGATGCTCCATGATTTGGTTGATTACAGACAACGTGGCGATGGGTCTGTAATTACTTAAAATGTTTCTTTTTCCATGTTTGTGTATGAGTGTGATTAATATGTGGAGAGTTTGCAATGCACGATGCTCCATGATTTGGTTGATTACAGACAACGTGGCGATGGGTCTGTAATTACTTAAAATGTTTCTTTTTCCATGTTTGTGTATGAGTGTGATTAATGCTGTCTTTAGTGTTTCAGGTATGTGTTTAGAAGATTTTATTTAACAGTTTCTGTATAACTGGACATAGGTTGATTGAATGTTTCTTGATGTCTTTTGGTCTGATTCTGTCTATCTCCGGTCCTTTGTTAGGGTTAATTTGTTGAATTGCCAGTGATAGTTCTTCTTTTGTTAATGTGGGGAACCAAATCGACTGGGTTGCTCGTGGACCTAGTTGAGAATGTTCGTTCGTGTGAGGAAAGGTTGTTTATTGTAGTTTTTGGACAGAGTTCACAAACTGCCTGATTAAAGTTGTTTGCCAACTGTTTGAGGGATTTGGGATCGCAAGCAAAGGAGTGGTTCTGTGTATATTGTCCAGCATTTCATTAATCAGGTGCCAGGTTTCCTTTATGTCGTTCTGAGCTGTTGTTAATTTGTTGCTGTAGTAGTTTCTTTTTGCCGTTCTAATCTGTCTTGTTAGGAGATTTCGTTTTCTTTTGCATTCAGCTTGTAAAGATACTGCTTGGTGATTTCTTAAGTTGTTTCCATAGGGAATCTTTTCTTTGTATGTCTGTTAATATGTTGTCTGTTATCGATGGATTTTGTTTTGTTTGGGAGCGTATTTTTATTTTTGTTAATGCTTTTTTATATATTTTATGAAATGCAAGTTTGAGATTATTATATACATCTTCAGTATAAAGAATTACTTATAATTCTTTCGAAGAATTATAAGTAATTCTTACATTAAATGTTGATGTTTTACAGGCATATGTCAATATAGGAATAATACATTCGCTAAAAACGTTTCTCTTCAGGCACAATGGTACGTTGGCTTTTGAATATTGAATGTAATTTTTCCAAATGCTGTCCACGTAAGCATCGTGCATCTTTTAATTTCGCACATGATATTTTGTTCCATTGATATCTGTTGTCCTAAGTATATGTAATGATCTACTTGTTTAATTTCATCATTATTTATTTTTATTATTTCTGGTTACACCTAGCTATTAAACATACGTGGGTCTTCTTTAGGTTTATCTTTAGACCAACCGTATTACTAGCAATTTGGAGTCAATGGATACGAGTTTGTAATTCATGCGCAGTTGAAGTAAAGATAACTATGCCATGTGCAACGAATAAATGGCTTAAATATCTTCCATTTATTTTCAGACATTTCCCCTCTTAATCAAGAAGTTTGAATATTTCTTCGAGGCACGCTGGGAATAATTTTTGAGATATTGTAGAGATGTTTCCATTGAAATGAATAGCTGCTGTGGCATTGGTGTATGCTGATTTGATGGACCTGAAGTATGGCTCTTCTAATTGTTGGTTTCGTAATGCCTTAAGTATTGAATAAGTTTTTATTAAATTAAAGGCTTTCTCATAATCAATAAAATCAAGACATAATGGTAACTGATATTCATTACACCGTTCGATAATCTGTTGTACAACTTGAATATGGTCCATTGTACTAAAGCCACTTCGAAAGCCTGCCTGTTCTTTTCGTTGTGCTAGGTCCAGAGTCTACAAAGCTTACGAGCCAAGACGTTTGTAAACATTTTGTACACCACCGATAGTAGACTGATGGGTCGGTAGTTCATCAAGCCTTCTACTACCTTTTTTTTATGTATCAGAATTAGCGTAGTCTTCTTCCATCTTCTTGGTACATCATTTTTATTCAGACATAAGATAAATAGTTTTGCTAAGATTTTGTAGATCATTTCTCCACCCGCTTTTTGAAGTTCACCTATAACTCCATCCTCACCTGCAGCTTTTACATTTTGCAAGCTTTGTATGCTCCACATAACTTCTGGTAAATTCTGTGGTACTTCACTTATTTCGTAGTTTTCTTTGTCTTCTTCATTTAATTAGTCACCCTGATATAATACTGAGTAAAATTATTCAATTCTTTTTGCTATAGCATAACTATTCTCTGGTTATCGTACCATCTTGTAGTTTAACTGCAACCATTTGTTTACTGTTCTTCATCATTTGCTGTTTGGCTTTTTTGAGACTACAGTTTTCAATATATATATATATATATATATATATATATATATATATATTTACAGAGTAATTGACTCGGTTAAATGACATGTTTAAAATTATTAATTTTGTCTGTTTTGTCTAAAGTACAATATATTTTTAAGATGTTGTTTTCTCCATGGTACTGTAGCCACCTGACGAAGTCGGCATTTCCGATGAACTAGTAGTGAAACCTTATTAAATCTCTTATATTTTTTTCTCAGTATTTAAGTGTATATATATATATAGATAGATAGATATATATCTATATATATATATATATTCATTTTAGGAATATGTCTTCTTTCAATTACTACATGGATTAACTTACGAAGAATATTTTTTTTGGAAGGATATAAAGTTTTATTATTATTATTATTATTATTATTATATCGTATGACCTGATTTCACATATTCTGAACTATTTTGTGTTGTGAACATTTAAGTGTCCGCCACTGTGACTGAAGAAAACCGCTATGCAATTTTCTCGCTGTGGGAAACCACTTGCTCAGTTAAGATCGGTGTTTTTTTTTTTTTTTTGAAATATTGTTAATAAAGGTTTTATTGAAGTTATTGGTGATGACCTGTAGGTTTAAATTTTCTGGATGAAATCTTTTTAGTAGTAAATTCTTGGGTGTTCTTTATCTTCTATGATTTATTAGCTCGTTTTTCCTCTGCCACGGTTTCTTAAATCACGCTTCAATAAATGATAGGATAAATCGACATATTAGTGCACTACTTCAGCATTAACTACTTTGGTTCAAAGAAACCAAGTTACTTGATCGTGAGGGGAGACTAACATGCAAGATAAAATGGAATAATAATAATTTTTTAAATAAATTTCCTTTTATATTCTTTCATGCAAAATATACAAAGCTGTAGTGTTCAAATCACTTCCAGATTTCAATGTTATGATATCAGAATACAAATGCTACACCAAAGTGATAGCTTTTTGTGCTTTATATATCCTCTGGCAATCCAATCTGGCACCTCTGAAGGAATAGTTCAATGGTTCATTATTGTATGAAAGTAATCATTCGAAAGATCGAGGAGGTGCCATAGGCGTCTTGCTGACGGAACTCTGTCATTGGACGGCCACCTATTCCACAAGTTTCTACCCCTACACGGCCATTAATGTTGTCAGGAGATGCAACGATTCTCTTTCTGACTTGTCCTTTCCGAGATTTTGAAAATACCTTAACATTGAATTATTGCCATTTGCTCTTTTCTTTATCCGTATCGTCTTCTATCTGCTTCATTCTCATTGCCTTCTTTTTCTTATATTCTCTTAGGGCTTGTATGCTTTGTTTTTTAGATTTTAAAGAGTCGCCCCAACCTTCTATTATTACGTCTTCACTACGTGCTGCTTAATTAGTGATAGCCTTGTACCAGCTATCTCTGATTGGCTACCAGTGGAGATTGAACTGCCCATTCATTCTCCAAAAATTAGATAGGGCTAAAAACGGCCTCGCCTACTCTCTATACGGGAGTAGGCGAGGCCGTTTTAAGAAAAATCATCTAACGTCTAAAAGACGTTAGATGATTTTTCTTAAATGACAGGTACTGATGGTTAATGTTTGCGTAGACCTCCTGCATTAAATCTACGGATTCCATGAATGTATCCTTATGTATGTAGTAGTAATTTGGCTAGCTATTTGATGGCTAAGCGTAGTGAGATTTTTTTTTTCTAGTTTAGAAAAGTAAATTAAGTCTAAACGCCTCGATTTGCTGCTAAACTTAGGCATTAAATCATTAGCCTAGTGGCTAATGATTTAATGCCTAAGTTTAGCAACAAATTTCTTAAAAAATCTTAAAGCGCACGGAAATATATTGTAAAGAAAGTAATGGATAAACAGCTCTGATAAATCAGTTGCATTAGGAAGTATATTTTTATGTTATACTGAATGAGCAGAATCTAGTAACAAACAACATCATACAGATATTCTTTCGTCTTTAGGTTTACAATAAACTTCTCAGAAACAAATATTTTTAGCGCCATTTCGGTATGATTTATTATATACATTTACCTGCCACTGACAGGGCCGTACTTACAGTTTTCCGAGGCGGGGGGGGGGGTTTGAGGTGCTAGAGTACTTGGGGACCTCCCCTCATTGTTCGGGACCTAATTAAATTGTCCCTAATTTTTTGGCCCCCCAGCTAGAGCCTTGTGCAACTGTGCATAAGTATGGCCTTTGGTCACTGACACAACATTTTGGGAATAATGGGATAAAATGAGTAGAAATAAACGGATGGTATTTATTCAGAATTGCTGGTGTTCAATAAATAAATAACAAATTCTAACAGAATATCCATGTTTCACCCTTTCTCATAAATGTGTTCAATCTTTTCGGTAATGAGGAGAAGTTTCAATGAAAAATGAGCAGAAACAGTGGCATTTATAAAGTGTGCAAGAGAGAGAGAGAGAGAGAGAATGTATCCATTTATCAAAAAAAGTAAAAAATGAACTGATAATAAAAATAAAAATCGATGACTGACTTTACCTCCATAGTGTTAAACCATTGGAAGAAGTCCCATTATAGCTTCAATTGTAGCCTATTCGATTAACTTTTTCTGGCCATTTTTCAGTCTGTTTCTGAGTAAGTTGATCTTTGGCAAGAAAACTACAGGGGTTTCCTCTTCTTCCAGAACTCATATTTTTTGGAACTTAGTATTAGGATTTAGGGTCAAGAATGGCAGTAGCTGTCTGCCATTCTTGACCCTAATTTGAGATTTGAGATCACTATCAGCAGAAGCTTAAAGGATGGAAATTAGCTGCTTGCCTGTTTTAAAAAATTATTTAGGATTAAAAGACGGTCTGTTCCCTTTATTAAATGAATGACAGAGGATTTATACATTTATGCATTTCGGACAATATATACCTATATAGTTTAGGACTACGAGATGGAGGCAGTAGTGTGCCTTACTCCCCCCCCCTGAAAACTAAGATATATCAGTTAGTCTTAAGCTCTGCTGTCAGTGAAGGCTAAGGATGGAGATTGGCTGCCCATCTATCCTCCAAAAAGTTGGTCAAGGCTACAAGAGCTCAATCTTCTTCTTCTTGAGAATAAAGAGCATTAGAGGATAAAAATGTACACAAATATATATAAAACAGCATATGCTTAGATTCAGTATTTTTTGTACTGTTCAATTACAAAAAATGAATACATCAATAATTATTTTAGGCTCTATACTGTAATTTTTCTGCCAGAGTTTTACAGTTGATATACTAGTAATTTTAGCAATAATAATAATTATTATTATCAAGCCCCCATAGCTCAGTCGGTATAGACAATGCACTTTTTTGAAAAACCATGGAGTCGAATTCCGTCTAGGACCTGAAGAACCTTTATCACAGCTTTTCAATTGAAGGTATTTTCATTCTGCAAACCAGCTAGACATACCAAGTTACTTGGCCGCGACATTCATTGAGCCAAATGAGAAAAGGAGAACACGGTGGAATAATAATCCGCAGCAAACAGCGAAGGTGATCGTCAGGTACCATATTTCTACTTTTATATTTGTTCGTTTTCAATACGAAAAATACTTCCTCTCAAATGTCTGACGAGGATGCGATTGCTGCCTAATGTACACATTAAAAACACTCGTATGTTAATTAGTTAGAGTATAGCAAAAACCCGTGGTTTTTCACTTTCTCGACATATTTTCATAGCAGAATTAAAATCGTTGGCTGTCTTATGACAGATATCTTTGTTGTAGATGAAGTGAATATAATATTGTTTTGTTTCGAAGAATTTTCAGCAGTAAATGTACCGTAAATAAAGTGCACCACATACAAGAAAAGCATTAGACCTATAGAGCATAAACCTGGAACATAATATACCAAGATGTAAAAGCATTGCAGATCTTTGAAAATAAAATCATCAGCAAAGTCTATGGACCTGTAACAGATAACACAGCAGGTGAATGGAGAAGAAGAAGAGATAACCAAGAACTATATGAACTCTATAGATCCCCACTTCTAGTTGATGAGATTCGAGCAAGCAGATTGAGATGGCTTGGACATATGGAAAGAATGCAATGGGTAAGGAGAGAATGGATAAACAAGAATTCATGAAGAAGCCCGATGGAAAGCGACCTAGAGGTAGACCGCAGATGCGTTTAGAGAATAATATCTAAAAAGACTTATCTGAGAGGGCGATACAGAACTGGAATGAAAGAGCTCAAGACAGAAAGGAATGGAAGAAGTTGGTACTTGCAGCAAAGAACTTTAGAGGTTCAACTAGGTAAAGAAGAAGAAGACAAGCAAGAAAACTTGGCAGAATCTTCACTTACCTGTAGCATTATAAGCAACAGCGTCACCTGCTGGCAAAATTTTCATCGTGTCCACCAGCGGAATTGTTTATTACTTTGTTTTTAACAGGCATGTATATTTATTTATACATAATGAACCCTTAATTGTTAGGAATCAACTTGTATCTATCCTAAAATTAAAAATGCGAAAACTACAATCGTAATTTCAACCTTTCTTCATTTAATGAGAAAAATTGGAAAAAAAAAAGGAAAAAATATTCATTTACGTTTTCATTATTTCTAAATAAAAACTTTACCTTCTAGCGTTTATATTTATTTATTTATTTATTTTATTATTTTATTTATTTTTATTTTTTGACTCACACTGACGAAAGATTCGAAACCTATAGGATATTTTCTTATTTTTTAATTTCTATTTACTTATTTTTTATTTACTGTTTTCATATAATCCAGAAATCCTGTTCTAGAGACTAAATCAAGCCACATCAAGTCTCCAATAAGTAGGACGATGGTTTGAGACAATGAAATTTATTTTCCACATAAAGACTCTAAAAGACAAACATCCATGGCAATAGGGATTTGAACCCGCAAAAGGTTGGTTGGAGAGTGAATAGCCCTAACCATTAAGCCAACCAGCATATGATCGCAGGAAGCAGAGCCTACATTCACATAACTTTTAAAAAATGATATTTCGCACTGGAACTGTAAATGCTGAGCAGATTACTTTCAGAAATACTATCTCTACCTGCTAAATTAGTGAACGTACCGTTTTCTGGAACAGCGAAACAAACCATCTTCTTCTTATTATTGTGCTATCTTCTATCGAAGGTCAGCGACCATCTTGGCGAACAAACTGCGCTCTTGTGCTAATCTGAGGAGTTGTGCACTGCTCTTTCCTGTCCACGTCTTGATATTGTCAAACCATGATATTCTTTTTCTTCCTCTAGTTCCTTTGCCATCAATTCTTCCTACCAAAATAGTTTGTAGAAGTTGGTATTTGCTGTTTCTCATGATGTGGCCAAGATCCATTTTTCATAAAGATAAATTTTTTCATAAAGATCCACATTTCCATAAAGATCCATTTGCCAATGGATGTTTAGCTTTGCCAATGGATTTTAAGACATCTTCATTGGTAATTATTTCTGTCCATGATATCTTTAGCATTCTTCTGTATAGTCACATCTCAAAGGCTTTGATTTTCTTGATGGTTGTTGCCTTCAACGTCCATGTTTCAACTCCATAGAGCAGAATAGACCACACGTAGCATTTCGCATCTGACTTCCATGTGTAGGTCTTTATTGCAGAATAGTGTTCTCATTTTCATGAAGGACTGCCGTCCGACTTCAATCCTTGTCTTTATATCTATTTCTGGATCCCACTGTTCATTAAGCCAGCAACCAAGATATTTATATCTTGACACTTGATCAATATTTTTCCCATTGAGTGTCAGTTTCATAGATGAGGCTGGATGTTTGCTGATGATCATGCATTTTGTCTTGCTGATGTTTATATTTATTCCCATTCTTTGGCTTTCTATGTATACTCTGTCAATGAGTTTTTGGAGATCCATAATGTTATCTGCAATTAGCACGGTGTCATCTGCATATCGTAGGTTGTTAACAATCTTTCCATTTATTTTGATTCCCTCTGGACATTCTTCCAATGCTTTTTTAACATGTTCATTGCCAACCACGCGATATCGCGCGATGCGAGCTCTCACCAAACGGCCGATCACGTGTTATCGCGTGGACGTCTCTAACTAAATAAAAAAATAAAAAAAAATTGGCCACCACACGAAATTCCAATTTTCACCTTGGCAATGAAAGTGTTAAAGATTACCTCTGCGTATATGTTGAACAGGAGTGGTGAGAGCACACATCCTTGTCTCACTCCTCTTTTGATGTTAATATCACTGGTGGTAATGTTGTCTAATTGAACGGTAGCTGACTGATTCCAATACAGATTTGTTATTAGTCTTATGTCTTGTTCGTCTAGCCTTATTTGTTGAAGGACTTCTATTAAGTTAGTGTGTCTGACTTTGTCGAATGATTTTTCAAAATCTATGAAACACAAAGACAGATTTCTGTTTTTCTATGCATTTTTGTATCAATATTTGGGTACAGAAAAGGGACTCTCTAGTACCAGAACCATTCCGAAAGCCGAATTGTGTTTCACTTAGAGTTTCTTCACTTTTTCTATAAATGCGATTCTGAATTACTTTCAAAAATATTTTTAATGTTTGGCTCATTAGACTAATAAGTAGGAAGTCACCACAAGAATTCGCTTTGGGTTTCTTTGGGACAGTGATAAATGTAGATTTGAGCCAATCTGATGGAAATTCATCACTTTCATATATTTTATTAAATAGTTTTTCAAGAAGTTTGATGTTATCTGGTTCTATTAATTTTAAAAATTCTGTTTGCACACCATCTGGTCCACTGGCTTTTCCTGTTTTGCTTGTTCGTATAGCATTCTCTATTTCGCATTTCATGATTGCAGGTCCTTGAATGTTATCTTTTATATTTATAGGGTTCTGTCTAGTATCATTGAAAAGTTCTGTTACATATTTTATCCAAATCTGTGCTTTATAAGCAGAAGTTGCCACTTCTGCTCCCCCACGCCCTGATAGCTCAGTCGCTGTTGTTCCATGGCTGCTTATTCGCCAGATTGCTCTGCTTATATCGCAGCTGGCCTCCATATCTGAATACTGTTCCCCGATCCGCCACCTGCGTCCCTAGGTGGCGGATCGGGGAACCGCCACCTGCGTAACAAACCATCAAATACCACTAAAACACTACAATCTGAGAAGTGTCATGAAACTTGATGAAGCATCATTTGCAACGAACAACCCTAGCTACTCGTACTTTCAGTAAGTGGTACTATTTCTCGGAATGCAAGTTGACAATACCCTGAGGCACGTTTTCCATTAACTTATCTTGAAAAACAAGTGTTATTACAGTATTCAAGCTTTGGTTATGTTGAGCTTCAGTTGATATTTGGATTGTATGCATTCAGACAGGTCAAAGCATGAATTTTTAATTGACTCTACATCATTATATCAAGATTGTAACAAACGGTTGTGGTAATCTATTACAACGAACTCAGCATGTCATAATGACCAAAATAATGTATTTGTTTTGGCATTCAATTTAATTTAATAAAAGAAGTACAAGGTTTTACTTGAGAAGAACCTTCTACTTTTGTATTATTATCTGTATGGTCACTAAACACACTTGTTGTATCCTACGGTCAGAAATATCACTACCATGCAAAGAAGCAACACAGTGCAAATCCCTCCACACATCCTGGAGGTTATGAAGACTGATTAAAGCTTTCAGAGGTCCACTCACAAAAGGACTCCTCTAACAACAGTATGTTACAGATTAATAAATCAATAAATGTCACTTAAACTCGAAGTGGCTATTAGTGATAATTTTCTTTTGAGAGACACGATATGTATCTATCTGATTTGGCATGAAAGACTTCTCTTTTCTTACCGAGAATAGAACTAAGCGAAATGTAAAGCTTCGAAATCTTATATGGCTAACAACACATGGTTAATTGAAAAACATGCATTTACTCTATCCTTACATATTTACGTAAGCGATATGCAGTTCATTCATTTCCAACTCCAAGAAGAATTCGAGAAGAACTCGAATCCAAGCTCAAATTCAAGCTCAGAATATAGATTTCTCTTCTATAATCATTCAGTTTCTTTTAGATCACATTCCAAATTATTTACAAGCCTATTAAACTATACTCTTTGAAATTAGACATTAAGCAAGTAAAAGTTAGTTATAGAAAAATCAATTCTAAGCAGTGCTACTGCAAAATCCTTCACCGAGCGTAATTTAAATTTTAAGTAATTTGGCTACACAGGTCTATTTATACTGCTATTATAGAGTAAATTATGTTTCATTCGCACAGCTAGATATCTGAAATATGGATACTAAATAAAAGATGAAAACAGAAATGATTATTAGTGTTGCTGTAGTTAAAATGTAACAGATTCATCATACACAAAACAGGTACAGATGCTGGTCAGAAATAACGAGATTATGCCTGGCAGAAAATGTTTATATAAAATAAAAAAAAAATCAGCTAAAGACTTTTTTGTTTCCGTATAGGGAGTAGGCGAGGCCGTTTTAGCTCTATCTAACTTTTTGAGACTGAGTGGGCAGTTCGATCTCCACTGGTAAGTCAATCAGAGATAGCTGGCCCAAGGCTATCACTAATTAATCGTAACATAAATACAATTATTTTTGTTGTTGTTTCGAAATTGAATCGACACTTAATCTCTTATTTTTCTCATTTTTGCGTTCAAATATCAATTCCTTTTAAGCATATTTTTATTGTCATCCTTTGTCTTGTTCCATGTTCAAATCAGTAAAATACTTCCTTTCGTTTCTTATAGTTCTTAAAGTAAATCATTTGAATGTTTGTTACATAGATTACAAAAATCAGCATAAATATATATACGCAATATACCGTCAAGAGTATTTGGCAGGTATGCAGGTATTCACAGAACCATCTGTTTATACAAAAATAACATACTCATAATAAGTGTTGGCCAATCTTCAGCCTTAATGACATACATCTCAGTTTTGAGAAGATTCCTTGCTAAGTTGTCCCATGATATTAACTCTCATGGATGTTAGTAGGATAATTCCCAGGATTCTGTGGGTGCCTAAAGTTATTTATTACCCACAAATTAGCTGTCTGTAGGAATCACTTTATGGCACCACGGATCACGATGTTTGCTGGTATTCATCCAGTTCTTAATTATCACAATGTAAGGTACAAGCAATTGTTAAAAATCTCAACGTAAGATGTGGCTGTAAGATGGTATCAGTTCACATTAACCTGATGTGATGATGGGAATATATCGTTACAGCAATGAAATTTGAAAGGATACACTCAACATGGAAATTTTTTTCAGATATTTTTGAAACTCAGCCATTGAATTCATACAGAAACAGAATGTGCCTCCACTCATCATTCTGGTAACACCTCAGATTATCTTTCACACAGTCCGATTACAAGTCATACATTACTACAATTTCACTTGTTTAATTTCATGTTGAACATGTGAAAAATGAACAAAACATTAAGTTTTAAGAATTTGTCAGTGTCTATTTACAAATTTCTTCATTCTGATAATTGACTGTCGTGGCATCAATTTTCTGTCCTGATGTGCTAAAAGTTAAAAGTTATGGAAGGTTAAAGGATTTTCGCAGATACAACAACATTAAGCAAAAATGATAATTGATCTAGAAGTTCTTGTAAAGACATCCATTGAAAATACAGGCCGATTATTATGTTCAATACCATTCTGTTCAGGTGATCAAATACGCTTTATTATTATTATTATGTTATTATTATAATATAATATTACTTCAAACTTTGAGTAAGAGGTACTTTGTCGACTTCTGATAATTTCCATGATTGTAGATCGACAGAGAAAGTTATAATTTCTATTCTAGTCACCGACTAAAGAAATTTGTTTCTGCATTTTTTATCAGATGACGCCAAAGTTAATCGATGGAAGTGAGTAAGGTTTTTTCCTCGAAGAAAAAAGTTCATTTTTAACTGAAAAAATCCGAAAAATCAACAGAAGAATTCATATCATTCCCATGATAATATCAGTTAAGATTAGGATCTTTAGGTGGGAGATGAATATGTGAGACCATCAATATTCTTATTAGAAGCCTGAAGTAGTTCTCAAAAAGAACAGAAGAAAACCTAATCTTACCTGCCGTACAAATGTACTATATAGGTTTGCAATATTTTGTGGGCGTAGTCACATTAAATAATAATAATAAAAAAAGAACAATCGTGCCTATTCTCGTCACCTTCTTGTCTAAAATCATTGGTAGAAATGAACTTGATCAGCATTGACGAACGATAGAAACTGAATGTCCACCAATTTCCAAAAGTTCAAGCTCAAAACGTTTTGTTTACTCTCTTCAAGAAGTAAGGAAAAAAAGTCAGGCCATGATTATTTTTTATTTTATTTCACTTCCTGTATGTTCTATAAAGATAATTTATCATCTAAAACTTGTTGCTAGCATATCTATAAATATATAAACATATCTAAAAATGTTTTTGGCAATTAAAACCAGCAATTTTTAAGACAGATTTAGATTTTAGGGGCTATTTTAAATATAAAAACCATAAAAGCCATAAAAATCATAAAATAATATATTAAAAAACAGCCAATTGTTGAACTTTCTGAGTTGCATCAATCCTGAAAATGTCAAAATAACTGTTATTGTTTTCTGTTCTTCTGAGCACAGTCATTTAAAGATGCTTTAAAATTTATAAATTGAAATATAAATCGAATTATAAATAATATCTGCCATTCAATTTATAAAAGACAGTAAAAGTTAAGAGCTAATTAAGACCTCGTTAACCAATTGCATCTTTAGTACGAGCCATGCATAAATGCATAATGTGCTTAACTAGGGCAGAATCGTTTGGAGATGTTTCATCATTCATGAACAACAACAACAACAAAAAATTCTTTATACACACTATCTTGACAAAATATCTGGACAACTAGTTTTGGGTGAAAAATGCGTTTTAATTAGATTTCTAGTACCGAGTGAGACCACTTTTGGCCTAAATGATAGCAACTGCTTTTCGGGGGAGGCATTCAATTAATTTCTGATACATCGCAACAGGAATATTCTTCCATTCCTAGCACAAGGCTATCCTCATTGCTGATGACGACCGCTGTGATCTGGAGCAAATTTGGCGTTCTAATTCTTCCAAAGATGTTCGATGGGATGAGGTCTGGACTCTGAGCCAGCAAGTCCAACACTTCAACGTTGTTTTGTGGAAACAAGTCTCGGACACACACACACACACACACACACACACACACACACACACACACACACACACACACACAGTGTAGTATGACATAGAGCACTATCGTGGTGAAACATCAAGGGTCACTGCAGGGCCGGTTTTTTCATTAGGCGAACCTAGGCAATCACCTAAGAGCGCTAAGACTATCCACTCTAAGGCTATAAATATCCACATGTGTAGGTGTACGTGTGCTTGTGTGAGTATATGACAAAATATATATAGAGAGACAATGTATAGGGAGCGCCTAAATTTTCTTTGCCTAGGGGCATCAGATACTCTCGGACCGGCCCTGGGTACTGCCGAAGTATTTCAACAGCGTTGGAAGCATGAAACCATGACGTCTGATGTCTACCTAGACATCAGACGTCATGGTTTTAGTCATGTCAACCAATGAACCAACTCCCATCTAACTGAAACATCCCCATACCATTACTGAGCTTCCAACAAACTTTACAGTTGGAATGATGCAGTCCTGCCGGAACTGTTCTCCGGGTCATCCCCAGATCCAACATGATCATCACAGTGAAACATTTAGAAGTGTGATTTGCAGAGATTCGCTCATCTATGATCCAGGAACGGTGTGAAAGACACCAGTCTAAACGTCGTTTGGCGTTGAAGGGGGGGGGGTGATGTGTGGCTTGTTCGTAGGAGCTCTGCCGTGGTAACCTAAGGCATGCAACTCTCTGCGGTCAGTTCTAGTACCGAACGATGTCCCTGCATCTTTTTCCACGTTGACGCGGTTCGCCACTGACGACGTGTGGGATGCTGAACATTCCGAGACAAAGCTCATCGATATCGGTCAGTGAGTGTATGCGGCCTCCCAGTGCGTTTTCCGGCTGTGGTAGCACTATCAACTTTTCATCGACGAATGACATAAGTAACGGTAGATTTCGGTATACTGATACAGGTAGCAATGCAACGGAAAGAAAGATCACTGATGTGACCCAACTACAGCAATCCCTCGATTAGTGCGACTAATGCGTTCTTTAAAACAGGCGCATTAATCGAAAACGCACTAATCGAATATAATAACCTATAGGAAAAAGTATTATTCGTTAATTTCTTTTTTGAACCTTAATTTTTTTTTATAAAAGAATTATGGTATGTCTCAGGGCCTGGTTAAAGGAAAACCATGATAGTGTACATGGAAGTAGTATAGTATGCCATTAAAAATAACTTTGTAAAATATTTTAAATCAGTAACTAAATTATTTCATTCTGGTGAGTGATTTTTTAAAATAGTTAGCCATAAAAATGTATAGATAGAAAATTTTTAAAATTGGTAACATTTATTTTTAAGATGTATATAGGCGCACTAATCGAATTTGAGTAACGAAAAAAATGACGAACTAATCGAAAACGCACTAATCGAGGGATGACTGTACTATCCCACATGGAAAGTCTGTCAGTTCAACTGAACGTGACATCTTGACATCGAGTACAGTGCAAAACAAGCAACACAATCACCTTTTATTACTTATGCGGACCCTCCCTGAATATTAGCTTTTGGTAGGATCCGAAATTTGTATGGCACGTAAGGTGTCGAAATACTTTTGTCAACATAGTATGTATATATATTAAAAGTAGATAATATAGTTATATAAAAGTGCATCAGTAATACCCCCCCCCCTCTCTCTCTCTATCTATCTATCTATCTATCTATATACACATACCGGCCACTGCATTAGAAACTTTTATTTTAAGAATAGGCACTGCCAATATTGATCCTCTTCAATTCCCTGTGCATAGTTCGGTGAGATAAGGGTGGGGAAAACAGTCTTCATTAAATTCTTCGATCAGTTGCTGGAAACGGAAAGTTCTGATTGCCCGTGCAAGCATTCTCAGAAGGCGGCGATCTCGTTCCTGACAGACTGCCTTAGGATCACCATTACGCCTCTTAGACAAGCAATGTGGGTTATTTTTCCACTGACTAAACAACCGCGATATCTCACCTTTTAAAAAACTAGTCAGTTATGCTGTTTTCAAAATCGTGGCTCCAGCCAAATAGGCGCCCACAATAAGTCCTTTATCGAATTCCAAATGATTCTTTGTTTTCCCCATTATGACCAACACTGTTCACGATTACTGACCAGCAGTATTCTTAAATAGTTGCCTAGAACACGTGGTGACGCACGTGATCAGTATTTTGCATATACGCTGTATAAGTGACGTTTAAGTATATCTGCATAAAGGTTTCTAATTCAGTGGCCGGTATATGTATATGAAAGTCATCTAAGTCTATGCACCAACAAAATGTCATACTGATAAAGAAATTGAAGACTTCTAATAATGCACCCCAACTTTGCTACAAAGGATAATATCATTTGAAAATTGTAATGGAAGATTTTAATGAAAGAAAAAAAGTGGACATGGAAAAGTCCAAATGGAAAAACTAGTGAAATTGACTTTATCTTCAACAATAAGAAAACATTTTTCAGGAATGCTCTGTTATCAACGCTTTCGACATTGAAAGTGACCATCGCATGGTGCGCAATAAGTTTCAATCAAATTGTCAAAAAGAAAGAAGAAAAATGTTTCGAATATCAAAGCAAAATATTGATGGACACAAACCCAACATTAAAAAGGATTTATTCCAACACGAACTGACCACAATATATTTAAAAATCTTATTATATATGACAATGCTGATGAAGATGATGCAGAAGACAAACTTTCTAAACAAAAAGATAGCTCATGAAGGAACGAAGAGAAATGAAACGAGCTGATAATCCATACAATAAAATTGAATACACTGAATTGTGCAAAACAATCAGAAACGTATCAAGGAAGAAATAAGAAAAGTAATTTGTAAACTCATAGAAAAGCCAAACAATAGATGATGAATGCACAACAATAGACAGATGGCTGCAATCAAATTACGAGATGGAAACATAAGCAGTGATAGTTGAAGTACCACAAATCCTACCAGAAGTTATTTGGAACATTCAAAGCATGCAAAATGGAAAAACGCTGCAGCTGTGGATGGTGTAATATCTGAACTCTTAAAAGCAGGTGGGTAAAAAAAGTTTGTGAATCTTGACAAACTTTTTGAAGTTTGTCAAGATTGAAGACTTGAAGAGTTATGGACCCATGAGCCTACTATCAGTGGTTTACAAACTTACAAAAGCCTAGGATCATAGACTTTGTGCAACTCTAGACCCAGCCCAACCAAAAGAAATATTCAAATTGTGCAACATGTTATTGAACGGTCTAATCAGTAACAACTACAATTATGTTTTGGTTTTATTCTTTACGAGAAAGCCTTTGATTCGGTTCAAACTTGTGAAATACTTAAAGCAATACGAAAATATCAAGTGGAGGAGCATATGTCAGGACCATCAAATCAGATACACCAATGAAACAGCAACAATTAATTTCAGTGGCAACATATCTACTGTGGAAATACAGATCGGTATAAGACTAGGTGACAGAAGATCTAGTTTTGAAGATAACTATTAACAGCATGCCTAGAACAAATATTCAAACTTGTTGATTGGGTCTGAATATAAACGGAAGATGTATTTAAGCCATTCACGCTTTGCAGATGATGACATAGTTATCCTTACTTTAACCGCAGATGAATTACAGACACGTATCCATGAACTCCAAATTGCTAACAAAACTGCTGGCTTAAAGATAACCTAAAGAAGGCCCAAGTTATCTTCAATAGCTATGTACAGCCAGAATGAATAAAAATCAATAATTGAACAAGTACAGTAGAGAAAATATTAATACGAACAGTCACATTTTAAAGAGAAATTTTAATTTCGCAAGAAAATAAATACAAAAATTAAACTTCAACCTTACCTATTAATTTATTCATTCGCTTATTTATGCATCTCGAAACCATGCTTTTATAATGGATTGTATTAAGTTATCCTTTGTATCACAATTTAATTTTCCAAGTCTCTCTTTTTTTTACTATGGCCCATAATATTACCTATTGGGTTAATGTGAGGAGAGTTACCTGACCACTGAATCAATTGGATGTGATGATTTTTGAGGAAATCTTTCACATTTTTTGAAGTGTGGCATGAAGCGAGATCTTGCTGGAAGATGAGTTCTTTGTCTTTATGGATCTGTGGGATTACTCTTTTCCCCAACATTTTTATGAATTGGTCACTTTTCATCATACCTTCCAAAGGTACTAGTAATTCTGGACTGTCATGAGTAAAACAATCTCAGAAAATATTTTTAGCTGGGTGTTGAGGAGCTTGATGAAGGTGGGTAGGAAAAGTCTTCTCAGCCACTAATTTGCAAACATAGAGTACTCGCTCCCCTTGGACAAAGAAATGGCTCTGAGAATATGACAATCCAATCACTTTTGCCCACTGGAGCCTCCTTTTCTATATAGCCTTCGTCAACAGTTGCTTGGTCTATGGGCAGTCTTCCCTGCTTCCAACAATCTTCGAGGGATTGTCATGTCAGAAACATTAATCCTACTAGCTGTCGTCTCTATTTAAGTCTACAGCAGACAATCTTGGATTCATTTTGCTTTCCCTAACTAGTAAACGATCTTGAGTAAGTGTAGTTTTCCTTTTTCGCCCACATTTTCCTTAACTGTCAGGAGAAAAGCTATCTGTCTCCCTAAACTTCTTTAAAATCTCATTAACAGTACCCAGACCAACACCACACTCATTGGTAATTTGTCTTTGAGTCATGGATGTGTGCTAAGAAAGAGTCCTTTTTTTTATCCATTTTATAGCTAAACAAAATGAATAAAATGCTACGAATACCAACTTGTTTACACTATTAAAACGCACAACACTATTAATAAACATTGGAGAGACAGTTTAAACACGTAGCATTCAATCAAAATAGTGAACTAAAAACAAAACTGAAAATAGTAAACCAAAATCAAAATTATTGTGAACTGAAACAAAAACCAAAACCTTGAGGAAAATTCAACATGTTTAGATTAATTTGTTCGCTAATGTAGATCATTACATATACTTAGAACAAAGGATATCAATGGAACAAAATATCATGTACGAAATTAAAATACACACGATGCCGGAGTGGAAAGCAGTTGGAAAATTATAGTCAATATTCAAAAACTAATTACCATTATGCCTGAAAAGAAAAGTTTTTACCCAATGTATTCTTCCTATATTGACATATGACTGTGATATATGGACACCAAATGCCAAGGAAATTAAAAAATTAAGAACAACACAGTTTAGTAGGGAACGAAGTATGTTTGATATCACAAGACTAAATCACAAAAGGGAAGCATGGATAAAAAATCAAACCAAGGTCTCCGGGAAGAGCCGAACATCTGCAGTGATAATGAGCTAGGCATATTGCTCAAAGACATGATCAATGATGTGTATATATATATATATATATATATATATATATATAAAATTAAATAAGGTTTCACTACCAGTTTCATCGGAAATATCAACTTCATCAGGTGAATACAGTACCATGGAGAAAACAACATCTTGAAATTATATTGTACTTTAACAAACACAGAGTTTAGGACAAGTAGTAGTTGTGGATGTGTTTGAGGCTGAGTCGGAGCGTTAGTTCTGGCGTGAAGCACTGTGCGTGTGAATGATATCATGGGTACGTTAAAACTGGATTACAGCGCTATGTGAATCGGGTAGGCTGTAACTAAGATTGCTGTTTAGATGGGAAGGGTCGAGAGCTATTTTTATGTCCAAGATACGTCTTTCTAATTCATCGGAGCATTTATGGAATTGAAGTTAAGCTCCAGTCTATTTGATGTTGTCGTCCTTCAACATTGGTATTGGCCGAGAATAAAACTTGGTTGGATAGGGCACTAGCAAGGACTCTATTATAAGAAAGGTCACGTTGGTGTGTTCTTCTAGGAGGAGAGAGATGGACTTTTCTGTCTGGCCATAATATGGTTTGCCACAACTGCAAATGATTTTGTATATTCTGGGAACTGAAGAAGGTTGTGTTTTACTTTAGGTTGACTGAGGCAAGGTAGGTCGGAGTTTTGGAAAGGTGGAGAAATATGTTTTAACATTAAATTTCTTCAGGCTTTTCGCGCCAGTTTAGGAGAAGGAGAACTCATATACGGTAAGGAGATGTAGGCTGTTGGGTTTGAGTTATCTTCATTACTATGTTGATTACGTACACTAAGACGATTATAGATACTTTTAGGAGAGTAATCCTTTTGAGGTAACTAAGTTCTTGTTGAAGTTCCTCTTCTTCTGACAACAAGGATCTCGCCCGATGAGCTAGTGTGGAACTAGTGTGGAACTAGCTCATCGGGCAAGATCACAATATATATATATATATATATATATATATATGAACGCTATGCTATTTTTATTTAATTAATTATTATTATTTTTAAATGTAAATCACACTCACGAAAGGTAGTGAACCTATCGCACAACATGACTATCATCGAACTAAGTATTAGATAATCTGGAAACCTCTGTCCTTAACAGAAACATAGCCAGGTTATTAACATCATTAGCGAATTCTTAGTTAAGCACCTTTTATAGTATGACAATTTCGATAACTGCTAAAATATCCTGCCACAGATGCCATTGGCAACTGCTCCAATGCAGAGGCGTTCATACACCCCTAGTCCTTAACGAAACATGGAACTTTTTTTTGAAGCCAATACAGGTCCCCAGTTAGTAGGATGGTGTCATCACAAGTGGCGATGAAATCATCTACCGCCCAGACTTTCACAAACATCCATGTCAGCAGTTAGATTTGATATCCCAGCGCTTATAACTCAGCCAACTAGGTTGACAAATGAATAAATTGTATTGTATTGTACTTTTAATTATTAACAAATAATATATTTTATATGTAAATTATTTACTTATATGTTAAGGCTTTGATTTATGCAAATCGACACCGATTAATTTATGTCATTTTATAAATTTTTCTTGTATACTCCTTCCTTCAGATCCGGAATTATTAGTAATACAGGTACTTTCTTTGAAAATATAGTACAGCTTTGTGTGTGTGTGAAGAGAGAGAGAGAGAGAGAGAGAGAGAGAGAGAGAGAGAGAGAGAGAGAGAGAGAGAGAGAGAGAGAGAGAGAGAGAGAGAGATTAATTATTGAACAAAAAAAATTAAGTGATTGATATATTAGTCCCTATGTTGATTTGGATGTTTGTGACTTTGTGTACATTGTTCCCATAGCAATCGCAGACATGAAGCAATCATAACTAAGTCATAAATGAGTTCTCAAGTTCTGACTTTCAACTGGTGAATATGTTTTGAAAGTGATTAGTAATTCAGAATAAAGAATAAGCTATTGACTAACAGTCTTTTTACTGGCTAATGATTCAAAATTAAGATGAATAAATTATCAAAATATTTGAAGTTTGCCAGTTAATTGCTAATTGAATTGAGCGGCACTGTCTAGCAATCGATGTCAACAATGAATATAATATCCCAATGCTCGCCAATAGATGGCACCACTTGCAAACATACTAAATACTGCAAGAAAGAACTTCACAGCTTGTTATTCATATATTAAATTTCCAAAACGCAGTTTTACCTATGCAGCAAAGAGACACTTATTATTGTTATTATGTTTTTCCACGGACTTTCTATATCATGTTGTAACGCACTACTTTCATCATTTTGTTAAATCACGAAATTAAATTATGAGTTATATGGTTATTTACAGTAGATTCCAGTTACCGACTAGAGAAAGGTTTCTTAATCTTCGTTGTGCTATCGGATCCTTTGGCAGCTGGTGAAGCCTACGAACGCCTTCTCACAAGAATGTTTTTAAATGCATAAAATAAAATAAAATAAAATATGGGATTACAAAGGAAACGGATTATATTGAAATGCAGTTATCAAAGAATTAAAAAACCAATTTGTGATGTAGTAATATATTGTGCTTTCTCATTAATGCATCAAATAACAATACAATGCATACATGTACAATATCATTTAGATGAAAGATGCTTAGCGGCCAATTTAATAACTATCGCAATTTCGAAGCAGTGATAAATAATATTTCAAGATATCTGTAACAACTCTGTTGTGATATGAAAATATCTGTGATTTCTATTGGTGACAAAGACACAGGTGCTTATACTACTATGATTTATTGATAAATGAACGAAATGATAAATACAGTTAGAGGTTAGTGAAAATAAAGATGTATTTTTTCCCATCCGAATTCACGGACACATTGAATTTTATCCAGGGACTACTTGGAGCTTCCGTGGACCTCAGTTAACGAAACCTCTGGACTAGAAGTTTTTTTTTTTTTTTATAGTTTGTTTAGTCGATTTCCGAGTCAACTGATCTTTGCGAAGATCAGTTGTGAGTAGGGTAGTTGTGAGCCATATTTGCATACGCTTTCAACAAATGATGATAGCTTTCTTTTAAGGAAGAGTTTGTGATCTGATTGATTGATTGATTACTTAATTAATTTATGTGTAATTTGCATAATATCTCAATTTTGCACATCTCGGTAGCATAGTGAGGACGATACCAGATTGCTGTTCAAGCAGAAACACTTTGGTTCGAATTCTGTCTAGGATGCGAGGAATTATTAGCACAACTTTTTCACTACGGGAATAAAAAGGCGTTAGCTGAAACTTTTTCACTGAAAGTGAGTTAACGGACAAACGGATAATAGACAAATTGGCAGGCGAATACACAAAATTAACATATATGGTATATTGGCTTCAATCTTTGCGTGATTCCAACTATATGAATTTAGACTTAAATCTAAGAACATTGTGCTCTGTTTCATTAATTATCGTAAGCTCTAAATTTAACTTCATTTCTATTAGTCGTCAGTAATTTTAGTTATTTGCTATATAAAGTTATATTAGTTCCATAAAGATTTTGTTCAATTTTCCATGGATGAGAGAGTGCGGTAAAAGAATTCGGATAATATAATTATTAGATATTAATACAGATATCAAAAGATCAAATAAATTTGTACTATGTAAGTAAAATATTCAAAATTGAAAACATAATTCATAGTACAAGTGAGAAAAATATTCAGTTTTATAATCAGAATACTGATTATCATATAGGTGAATTTGGTCAATTTAGAAAAGGCAATATTATTTGTAAGTATTCTATATCGTGATGGTTATTTTGGAGTGAATTCAGTATTTTATTATTACTTGACATATCCGAATATTTTAAACTTACCTTTCTGCAAGAAAATGAGACAATTATCTCGTAGTTTTTGTTTTTTTCCCAATCGGAATAATTTACCTGCGGTTTACTCCAAAGTTTCTGGAGGCATGAAAACTAATTGCAGTACAAGTGAGGCCGGGTAAAAAAATGGGAGGGGTTTTTGCTTCCGGCTCTTCAAAGAAAACAACAATTTTCTTTGAAAAGTAATGATACTAGAAGAACAGAACTGCAATATTTGTGCAAGATTGTGATTGAAGTAGGGAGATTTTGTTCAGCGAATACCGAAACCTTATAATGACTGTAAGGGCAAAAGAAAAAAGAAACAGAGTAAGATGAATAGCAAAATATGATATTTTTTTTTTGTTATTGTTTTGCTTTATGCTTCTAATGACACAAATATGGGAAATTTCGTCAAAGCATATAGTTAGAATTAAATTCTACTAGCATATTACAACAAATCTTGATTATGGTTTGCAAGTTTTATTTATTTATTTTTGGTTACTGATATGATATTGTTTCAGGTATTCGAAATAAAATCGTCTCTGTTGCATTTAACCCACATTCAATATCAGCAACAACTTCTCAGAAGACTTTTTTTTTTTTTTGTAAAGCGTACTAATATTTCATTAATTTGAAAAATCATTTAACTTGGCATATGACAGTCCTACTATAGCATACGATTAAGGGCAATGTTGACTGTTTCTCTAGACTTGTGTAAATTAGCACTGTCCTCAATACTTCTTAAAGAATGAGACCGGATATTTCTTAGAAAGTACTGTACTTTAGATAATTGGAATGACGTAGTTAATTTGAGGAATGAAAAACACACAAAGGTTTGCAACTATCTATAATAAGCTGCTTGAAAGAAGAAAAACTATTTTAGTGTTTATTCAAAGCGCTCTGAATAATAAATTAGTTGAACTAGTTTACGTACGGACGTGACGTTAGCATTAACAGGATCCATCCTGTTAGTAAAGGAAATATATAAATCAATTACTTGGATGGAAGGCAATAATGCAACATGTAACTTTCTTGGTAATAAATATGCATAAAGATGCCTTCATTTATGTGTTTCAGATTTAAACATTGTTAGTGTTTTAGAATTGTATACTTCGTGCGTTCCAAAAAAAAAAAAAATGATGAGGAATTGCTGGACAATCGTAAAGAAATTCCTACTCCAGGCATTGACCGAGATGAAAAGCAATCTTAAAAGCTTTGTAAAAAATAACGACTCTAATGACAATATCATGATCACCAGAACAAAAGAACCTGTTTCCTTAAGCTGTTGTGATTTGGAGTTATTTACTTATATGCTGATAAAATATAATTTGGTTTATCATTATCATCATGCATATCAAGGATTTAGGCTTAGTGTGGCCTGTTCCGGTAGAAGTCATCGTTGAATCGTTTAAGAGGACGTCCTGGTTTTCTTGTACTTTAAGGCTTGTTTTAATTTTTTCTATTACTGATTCTTGGTTTAATTCATTCATAATTTCTGTTTTAATTTTAATAAAACCAATAATTTTGTTTATTATTGGTTAATAGACAGTTTATAAAGGATATTGGGTTCACAGAGTTATGGTGTTTCGGATTAATGTAAAAGGAAAACAACTCAAGAAGAGGAGCATCGATATCATGTCAGTAAAGTGAATGCCTACGGAAGTCTCTCGCGAACAAAAGCTATAGATAGAGAGAAAGAGAGAGAGAGAGAGAGAAATTAGCACTTGACGATGAACTGTTGAAAAAAAAAGTCAGTGATGTCATTTTAATTCCAAACTTTCACTCAATAGATATGTTATTGCTGATTACACCAGGAAACTTCTTTGTAGTCTGAACAGTGATTATTAAGGCCAATAGTTTTCTCTATTATCTTCTTCTTCTTCTTCTGCAGCTTTTCCCACTAAGTAGTGTTTGTGGTGAGTCTCCTCCACAACCTCCTGTCTTGGGCTGTAGCCACTTCCAAGTTCTTCATCCTCAAGTCCTCCTCTACCATCTCCTTCCATCTCTTCTTTGGCCATCCGCACTTCCTCCTCCTCCCCTGCACATCCATCTGCATGACCTTTCTTCCCACATACTCTTCCTCCATCCTCATCACATGACCAAACCATCTCAACCTTGCCTCCTGTATTTTTGCTCCCAAGTTCGTAACTTTTACCGTTCCCCTTATATATGATGTGAAAAAAAATCATTGTGCTGTCTCAGTATGTTCTACTCAGTCAGTCTCTGAGTTAAAGCTGAGTTGTGATAACCATATAATCCCCTTTTAATTTGGTATTAGTCATGAACGTACACAGAGGAAAGGACAGGGGGTAAGAATATTGCAAAATCTGAAATATGAGACAATAAAAACACTTGAATAATTATTCGAATAAAATGTAATTACTTTTACAAACATGTAAATGGATTTAATTGAAATTAATCACTTTTTTTAAGATACTTATTATGAATTCAAAAAATCAATACAATCTTGTCCAGAGTAAACTCTGACAAACATCTACTCCTCACGAAGAATTCGAATTTAGCGGCCTGGTTGGCCCTAAAATCGGACAGCGTCCCCATTCTCCAGTAAATTAGTAAACCTCATAGTAAGAGTATATTAATATGTTGTGGATATTTGTGAATGTATTGAGGTGGTAGGTGAATTGCATGACCCGGTGTGAGATCACGATTACCCTGCTTAATGGAGGTTTGAAGTGGTTCATAAAAGTTCCTGTGTTCCGAAAAAAAGTTATTATTATTTTGAATTTTAAATGCATTAGAAATTCCATTAATTCAGAACTCATCGGAAAGGGATGAATAAGGAATATTATGTCGAGAAATCTGTCGATGCTGATAAATAGTGGTAGCCATGTGTGTGGGGGGGGGGGAGAAGAGGGTCTATCGTACCATGATTTCAGTTTCTGAAGTTAATAGTGATTAATCCCAAACGGCAAAGTATCGGGAAGATTAGATTTTCATAAGACATTTTTAAAGAATCTGCTGTTTATTTTACCTAAAAGTGAGTGAACAATTAAAAAAAAAAAATATTTGGGCAATTCTTAAGACTACCGAATAATTAATCAGCTGAGAGAATTAAAAAGGACAAATTTAAACTGAACTTAATAATGCATTTAAAGTTTAAAAGAAAAAAAACCGAATGGCTGTTAGGTTCTTTATTTTATTTTATTTTTACTTCAAAATATAAGCATTTTTTTTTTTTTTTTTTCACTATCGTCTTAAAATGCATTAGGCAACACTATATTATTAAATCTGGGCTGGCAGAAGGAAGTAAGGAGACTTTTCTTTAATATTTATATTAAATTAATTAAATGAAATTTATTTAAACATTTTAGTAAACTTTTATATACTCTAGTTACACTATCCCTTTATTAAATTATAGTTAATATTTTCAGTTAAAAGTATTATTAATTCAGAATTATAATAATAGTAGCAACAACTAATATTAAAGAACTTTGAAATATTTTAAAAAGTATTATTTTTTATATAGGACAAAATGATTTAAGTTGTCGAACACGGAATATCTTTTTGAAGGAATTTTGGTAATCGGTGAGAGACTTTTATCTCGGGTAAAATTTTTGGGTTAAAAAAAAGTAATTCATTCATTTTTTTTTTTTTCGAAATGAAATGTTTTGAACGTTGCTAGTTTTAAACTTATTATTATTACTTTTATAATAATGGGAATTTTTAAATTTTTTTATAAACCGGTGTCTGTTTAACTTGTCGCCTACAGCAAATATTCTACTGTCAAACCAGCACTACGCACCGAAGTCATCATGTAACCCAAGATTATGACCTATCGCTCGCCAGAACAGAGGAAGTGCAATTAACATAATCTTCTTTATTATGAAAAGCATTCGACTTATTCGTCATTTAAAAAATGCCAATGGAAAATTATTGAAGATTGTCACATCTTCTTATAAATTTATTTTGTTTTCTGTGTGCCAGGTTTCAGATTCAGTTCCAACTGAAGTATTAAAATAGTATGATGCGATTCGATATATTCCCAGAGACTCTTTTTCGAATTGGAAAAAAATCCCATATATATTTTAATTTATTTCAAATAACTGGGTCTAATATTAAGAACTATTATATTCTGATCAATTAACCGCATCATCAAAATGAGGCATTATAATTCTTATTCGTTTTCAAATTCCGTAGTTATTATAATACTCCAGTTTTATAATTTTTAATCATTGATAAGTAATAAAGGTTTCCATTTAAATAATTTTTATTAATCGGAAACTCAAAACGAATGCAGGAAAAATTTAACTGGAAGAATAAAGAACTACCAAACTGCCTTTAGAAAAACATTCCACTGTCCGTTCTTTATATAATGTTCTTCACTCTATATCTCTCGGTTGTTATTTGATTACAAGCCGTTTATTTGTAGAATTTACACTAAAAGTGTATATATGGGCTGGCATAAAGGTGCAGCACTATATATCAGCTTTCTGCAAATTCCACAGTTTCCTATTTAAATTATTGACTTGTTGCTGATGTTTACATTCTCTGCACACTTGGAATATTTCCACCCACTACGCTTCAGTAACTAAAAATAGGAGGCCAGGGGAGGTCGGAGGAGAAGGTTTAGGGCGGAGAAATACTTTCTTGGTGCCAGACACCTGCTTTTTGGAATGAAACATTTTTACAACAAACACGAAATTCACCTAGCTGTTGGCCTGCGAGTGGCACACTTTCTGTTGCTCTACGTTTGCCAGTTGAATACTGAGCATGCGCTAGTAGAAATTGTTCTTTCATATGTCGCAGTATAGATAACCGATAACCACACTGAGAATATTGCGAGATTAAAATAATAACAATACGGAGAAAGAGAAAAAAAATGATGGTTGGGATATTTTTAGATAATTTCTCCCATTCATTGAAACTAGAGCACACAAGACACATGGAGTAAAAAAATATCTGTTTATTTTCAAAATAAAGATATGGCAAATAAATAAAAACATTATATACATTTATATGGTATAAATAAACTCCATTTTATAAGTTAATTATGAGGTATAAATAGTGTTTTAGTGTTATATGAGAATCCCAATTAATATACAAAATATATTTAATAAGTGAATGGAATGGCCTCATCCCGCTAAGTCTGATAAATTTGTGTAGGTATCAAATAATAATAATATAGAGAAAATATTTAGAATATGAAACATTTAAATTTATTTCATGATTTTTTCATGATATTTTATAACGGAATTTTATATTTTATACTTTTCTTGTTACGAAGCAGTTCTGTGGGTAAGAGTCATATACATTTTAACGAGATGCCTCTTCCTGCTAACAAACCAACGTAAGAAGAACTTCACTGGAAGACAGTCACGCAGTACCGATGAACTTGCCAGCTCAGAAAACATTTGTGAAAACATCTTAAAAATTTGTGAGATGAGTAGGAGAGAGACACAAATTGTACACGTACGCAGTCATTACTACTGCATATTACAAATTACTACATATCACAAATTAATTAAATATGTACATATCTCGTATATGTAGGTAGTTAATATTTTGTTTGTTTTGTTTTTGTTAATACTTTGTTCGACAGCCAGGGCGGCAAATGTTGCGTGCGGTGGTTGTTACTTCTTCATCGCTGAATCAGTCTAAGGAGAGGCATGATAGGCACTGTGTGAATAATGCTTCTCCGTTCCATATTGAAACTCTGGTTGGATTGTGGATAGCATGATAACTATATTGTGAACTATGCTCTGGGCTTTCCGCGATGAGTCTTTTGACTCCATGGAGATATCCGTTAACAGTAACAACAATGAAATAGCATTCTCAATGGCCAGCTGCTGCTATGAACTCCATTTGGAACGATGAATGGTGTATGGTGCATTTAGATACATGGACACAGTTCTTGGAAATTATGAAAAATACTTTTTTGGAAATTATGAAAATTACTTTTTTTATACTTTGGTGTGTACATAAAGGAGAAAAATATCCTAAATACGGAGTTAATTGTGATATTTGACTTTTTTCGGGTATGAAAAATGACAACCTAAACGTGAAAAGGAGGATAGGATTCTGCTCAGAAGTGATCGGGACTGTGCTATCCATATCTAAAACTGGAAATAGACTGAAATATAGTGACGAATATCGGCAATAAAATGTGCACAAAAATACACCCAGTGGTTAGTTTATTAATGATACAAACAGCGTAATACACAACAGTGAGCTTTCAGAAAGGCTTCACTACTAAGAATGGACTCCATAAATTCTAGGAGACTTACTCGTGATAGAATGATTGGTGGGCCACTCATGAAAGAAGAATCACAATGACGTTCCTGTGTCCATTCTTGGACGACACATGCATGTTCTATGACAGGGCTTTATCTTGTTGGAAGTGTCCTTTGTAAGGATATGGCCAAAATGAATAGGTCAAGGTGACCGGCAATGGCTGATGTTCATATATCACACCGTTTAGCCCTTGCTGACTGGTAGCAAGGAACACAAAGAATATCAAGAAAGTTCAGAACATCACGCTATCTTCTTCGTCTTTTATCAGTGTGGTCAAGCAAGATGGATCCATGGTTTCCTTTTGTTGCTGTTGATATCCTTCAGTCCATATGAAATCATAGGAATTAGGATTCATCACTTCGAAAGATCTTTCTACAGTCCAATGCTGATGTTCATTTACGCATCTTAACTGTGGATGCTTGTTTGTTCGACAGAGCATCCTGAATGATGACTGCTGCTATGAACTCTGTTCGGAACAATGAGTGGTGTATGGTGCATTACCACAATTTTAGGATATACAACCATTCATCCACATAGTTCTTGGATGTGCTACAAAATTGATTGGTTATTCAACCTACATTACATTGCTACCTTAGACAGAAAGAAAGTTAAAAAGAAAGATGAAACTTGTTAATAATAGATTTAAAGACTGGACACTCTTTAGGAAATAAATTCTCATAAGATGGACAGCTGTTCCAGTCGACAGCAGTAAAAGGAATTAAATGAACAGGAAGTCAAATTATCAATTATAAGAGGTCTATTGGACTGAGATCCTAACTCTCTTTCATCTCTCCTCTCGAATCGATCAACTATCTCCCGAGTTGACCTGACGCTTTCTGTTTATCACATCACTCTCACTATACCGGATCCCTATTCTCACTGTTGTATGTAGTCATTGAAGACAGAGAGAGAGAGAGAGAGAGAGAGAGAGAGAGAGAGAGAGAGAGAGAACAATGTGACAAACATCATAGAGAATCTTAAATAGCAAACTAATGAAATATTCCGAAAACTTTATTTTAGAAGTACAGAATGGATTTAGAAAAGGACGATCATGTATAGACCCGGCCTTTTGCCTAAAATTAATAATAGAGAAAAGAAGAGAATACAATTTAGAAACACATATTGCATTTATTGACTTTGAAAAAGCATTTGACAAAGTTAAAAGAAACATATTATTTAACATATTAAAAGAAAGACAAATATCAAATAATATCCTAAAAGCTATCACAAGTATATATGAAAATAATCAAATACAAATAAGATTAAATCACGAGCTATCATATACGAGAGAGATAGACCAAGGGGTCCGACAGGGATGTTCCCTCTCAGCAACTCTTTTTAATATCTACGTAAATGAAATAATAATAAAATGGAATAAAAATTTACATCAAGGAATTAAACTTTCTCCTACAGTGAACTTAAAGACTTTCCTTTTTGCCGACGACCAAATAATAATTACAAATTCTGAAGATAACTTACAGAAAGCTATTTTAGATCTAAATGAGATATTCAAAGATTATGGTATGATAATATCAACAGAAAAATAAAAAACTATGGCCTTTAAAGGACAAGATCCAGCAAGAACTAAGATAGTAATAGATAACAAGATCTTAGAACAGGTGAATTCATTTAACTACCGAGGATGTATGATCACATTTGAAAATGAAAAAGATATAAATGTAAAAATTGCAAAATATTTAAAAATAACAGGTGTAATTAACTCTATATTTTAACCAAACCTAGTTCAAAAACAAACCAGGCTAAAAGTATACAATACATTAGCCCTACCGGTCTTAATGTATGGAAGCGAAATCTGGACAATAAAATTGTCAAAGATTAATAACAGCAGAAATTAAGATTAATAACAGCAGAAATTAAGTTCATGAGAAAAACTGCAAAGTATACCCTATTTGATCACAAAGAAACGAAGAAATTATGAAAGAATTAAACCAAGACCCAGTAATAGAAAAAATATAAACATAAATGGATGGAACACGTTCAAAGAATGAAAACAGAAAGATTACCAAAACAAACCTTAAAGTATAAGCCATTAGGAAAAAGAAAACCAGGACGCCCTCTTAAACGATGACTTCTAAGGCCGGAACAGGCCATACTAGGCCTAAATTCTTAATACGCATGATGATGATCATAGAGATAAACTTCTAGTCCTTTTGGCTCTAGTGTCATTCTCAGCTCGAAATTAACTTAGGTTCACGTTAGTATCACACAGAATTAAATATATTGAATCCCGGAAGCCTTTCAAGATGAAAACAATAAAGGAAAGTCTATCTGATATGATATACAATAAAAAATACGAACGTCCGATTATACACAATAAAGTGAAGATGATCGTCAGATATCCTGTTCATAGTTTTAGACCTGTTCAGTTTCTATCGAAAGGTTTTCTTGTCGATGTATGATGCAAATATAACAGAAATTAGAACACAGAAGTAATAGAAAAGACAGCGGACTAATGCGTAGTACTGTCTTTGGTACTGATCAAACAACTGCATACATTTAATGCCTATGAGTGTGTGTGTTCATGATTCATGATTTTGATACGCTTTAAACTAATTTTTGAACTTTGAAATAGATTTATTAATAAGCAGTTTGTTAATTAAGCGGTTTGGGTTTATCATTTAAATAGTGATAAACCCAAAGCGAATCATCTTTTTAACATGCTATTAATTAGGTATTTAAATACTAATTTAAATATTTAAATGTTACTTTCTCGGCTTCTCATTTTCAAAAAAGCTTTGCTTAATTAGTAATAAGTTATACGATACTGATTAGAGACATTCAGGTAATATTTAATTCTACACATAAAACGAATGTGTCACTTAGATATCTTCAGAGGACAATGGTGATAAGTCACCATTGTCCTCGGAAGATATTCTCAGTGTGTATTTCAAAATATTCCGTTTCAGTTGAAAATATTGTGACTACAATATTTCCAAGTGAAACGAAAAACTAGGCGTGGACCTTATTCGACTCATTAAGTAATTTTCATAACCTATCTCAAGAAACTTGAGATGAGATTTTATTATTATTATTATTACTGGAACGTAAATCAGAAAAAAAAATCCTCACGCATTTTATTGCAATGGAACCGTAGCGACGTCATACGTTAATTGGATGCGAAAACTTTTATATAGATTTTTCAACTAAAGGTGAGTTAGCCATTCTCAAAGTTTTCCTTCCGGAAACTAGTATTTTAGAGCCTGCAACAAACAAACCAGTCAGAGAATCTACGCACTGCCAAATATAGCAGGATGTGGAGATAGAATTAACCGCCTTTTTATTACCGCAAATTTTTATATCAAGATAAAAAAATATATATCGGAAGTTAGCATAAAATATTAATAAAATATTTACAGTTTTTATTGTATGATTTTTTAAAATAATATTTTAGATCGAAAATTTCATGTTATATGGATTATTCTCTAGTCATAGGTAGAAGCAAACCACTGGCAAACCACAATTTGAATCGAAAGCCAAGGCACAATAATATACGATAAAAAGACTTTCCTCCCTTCTCATTTAATCACATCTATTTTTAGAAAAAAATTTTGTTAAATATAGCACGAGCACTTAACAGCGTCAGCTGGGAATTTTACCCCGAACTAAGAGGCCACGTTACCATATCAGCTGACTAAACCGTTTACTCACATATCCTCCAAATCATTGATCCCTGCGGACGAGATGCTTCAGGTAATAAACTAAAAGCTACTAACAGTTTATCAGAGGCAAGCGCGCCAGTCAGCTCACGAGAGATGGATGGAGTCAATGTAGCGTGTGTTTGGCACTGAACTGGTGATTTGTGGACTCCCTTACGAGTTTGACCTCGAGGAGGCCAAGATGGGTACTTGATAGCTATGCCAACATTGCACGTCGCTTTTTACTACTTTTCAAAAGGCAGATACTGAAGATAATAATCATACTTTTAGAATCACTACAACAGAAAGAGTAACAAGCTCTAAAACTATACCAATATGCTCAAATCATATACAGTATCTCATTTAAAGTTTACTAAAGTAAATGCACTTCACTTTAATTTTTATCAGTACTGAAAACATCAGATTTTATAGATCTTATCTCTTCATGGTTTTCAATGGTTTGGCATATAGAAACTATTAAAAGAATGCTAACAAAGGCGGCGTAAGGTGTTATAAACTGTCAGTACATCAAGTTCAAATTAGGTACGATCAATGTGACAATAATTACGTTGAGTATTGATTTAATACAATACTGAAATTATTTTCTAGGGGGGGGGGGAAACCTTAATTTGATTTGTTTTGCGTAGAATGGTTTAAATAAATCTTTTTTTTTTTTTAATGTGCCGATAATAGGGCATAATATTTATTCTGAAATTAGAAGTTAGCATTTTTTATTTTATTTTATTATTATCATTATTTTTTTCATACTGCCGTCAGGCAATAACAAATATACAATCAATGATGAAAAGGAAATAACATGTATTACAGTTAATAAAGTAAACTAAAGACATATTTAATTCTTTAATATTGTTATATACTATAAAGTTACAAAGTATTTTAATTATATTTTAAGGAAACAATCTTTAATTGAACGAAACAGATGAATAGAATACAGCAGTTTAGAATAAGTGATGTATTAGTTTATTATTGAGTAGAATGTTTTCCTTCTTCAGATATTAAGCATGACCACTAATGAGTTTTTTTTTTTTTTATCGGTAGTTCTTCTATCGACTTTTCTCCCTACCTGGTTCATATTTTCTAATGTTTCCTTAGCACGCAATCCGAGCCTAATTAATCTCGTGTTTATCGGAGTAGAGATCGATAAAGTTTCGGTTGTCTTGTGGCGGGTGGTATATCTTTATGTTTTTTTTTTTCCCAAGAATAAGTGCTGAAATTTTCGAGAAGACTTTAGATGCTTTGATCGATTTTCTTATGAATTTTCACAAAGCAATGTTTAAATTAGAATATACTACACTGTCTTCCTTATAAGAAATGATTGTAAGAATTAATTAAGTTACAGTAAAGCATGAACAGCGTCATTAAGAATTTAACTTTTTTTTTTAAATTGTAGTGCCATAAAGTTTTATATTAAAGTTTTAAATTCTTCAATTTCATATAAATTTTAGACTGAATTTTTAGCAAGGTTTTAACAGTATGAATCATAGTTCCGTTACTATCTTCAGTGATGCATTCATGGCAAGATTACGATTTCTGGAGAACTACCAAATTTTATTCTGGAATCGACTAGGACTTGGCTGCTGATGTAGAAAATGAGAAATAGAAGAAACCTTTATAGAACGTGTTTCTTTTGCCACTTGAACACTTTCCATTGTGACTTCCGAAGTGGGCAAATTCCGTCAAATTAAATAATTGCTATGTAGTAAGCTTGATTTATAGATGGTGGTCCCTGTGCGCATCGAAATATAGAGATAGTATTTTGAAAGCATTTCATTGAACATAACTCATCATCGTTATTACCTGATATGTGTCCCGAGGGATATATACAGGATAATATAATAATCCGACACAAGTTTTCATTATTATTTTTTTTCCATTAGAATTTTTTCTTCCGTGAAATGTGATATTTCAAGTCGTTTGTTTTATCAACTCTTACTTTTTGCTTTCTAAGGAGAAGTGATGTTGAATCTGCTTCATGTGGATATTATTGCTGTGTTAAACACTTCCTGGTCAATCTTTTAACTTTAGCTCTGTTTCAGTGATTGTATCGCCTCAGCTTTACTTAACACATCCTCACTATTAATTATGATTCTAACATTGTTCTGTGACTTCTCTTATCTGTAGTCTTTGATGAATTGTTTTATTAACGATCCAACTCTCAACGGCTCACGACCATACCAACAGTTGATGCTTTCTACATTCCTATGCTTTGTATTAGATTAATATATCGAATCCTGCCTAGACGCGAAGAACCTTTCAGGGCTCTTCATCAGTTGATGGCGAATTACTTACTAGTATCATGTGGAGGTGGAAGGGTTTCTTCAAAGTAAAATCGAGTTCTTTCATCAATGCAAAACAGGGAATGTTGTAATCAGTCTCCGTTCCAGCAGGCATATATTTGATTATACCTTTTTATCATAATGCACGTAATAAAGTTCCAAATTACCAACTCATATTCATTCACTTAGCGGGTTTCAATACAAATGTGAGAACTAAGAACCATAATTGTAATAAAAAGTGAATTTTTATTATAATAAAAGTGCACTTGTTTATTGTAATTATAATAATTTCTTTATTTGGTATTTCCTAACGAAATACCAAATGACCAAATACTCCAACGTCCTTCCCAGTTCAGGTTTTCTAATATACGCTCAAGAACGTTTACTAGATATCATTTAGTTTTCCAAAATCGAAAAGGTGAAATAATTCGGAGTTCGGATCAGACATCATTTTCCACCTTACTGTCTCCGTACCGATTGATTTAATAAGAAAATATTGCGCTGAAAGCATTTATAACACACAAATTAAACAAACAGTAGTCGATATCACTATATCTTTCAACAAATATATGCTTGCAACCATCATTTTTTTTTTTTGTATGTGTGTGTGTGTGTGTGTGTGTGTGTGTGTGTGTGTGTGTGTGTGTGTGTGTCTAATTGATGTATTCCGCACTTATGTTCAAGTAATTATCAGACAATTGAAAGGTAGTGCTATAATTTTTAAATTATTTTTGAATGTATTATTTCAAAGGTATAATTTCTTCAGCCAGGTTGGCTGAGTGAAGACCTTCTTCGCTCTACAATCAATGTTAAAGATTTTCTAATGTCAACCTCTTCTTTAATACATTCCTGCCATTCTGAAGATTTGGTCTTTATTTATTTATACACTATGTTGACAAAAGTATTTGGACACCTTACGTGCCATACAAATATCGGATCCTACCACATGCAAATATTGAGGGAGTGTCTGCATAAGTCTGGTAATAAATGATGGGGGTGTTGCTTGTTTTGCATTGTATTCGATGTCAAGATGCACGTTCAGCTGAATAGACAGACTTCCAATGTGGGAAGTCTAAATGTTAGTGGTATTTCTCTCCGTTACATTGCTACTTGTCTCAGTATACCGAAATCCCCCGTTGCTCATGCCATTCGTAGATGTAATTGATAGATGTAATCTACAAATCCACTGAACACTCACTGACCGAGATCGACGAGATCCGTCTCTGAATTTTCGAGCATCCTGCATGTCATAAGCGTCAAAATTCGCAATAAACTTGAAAAATGCTCCAGGGACATCGGTCAGCACTAGAACTGTCCGCAGAGAGTTACATGCCTTAGGTGACTGCAGAGCTCCTGCGAACAAGCCACACATCCCCCCCCTTTCAACGCCAAACGTTTGGACTGTAGTCTTTCACATCGTTCCTGGATCGTAATGAGCGAATCTCTGTGAATCACACTTCTAAATATTGCACTCTGATGGTCGTGTTTGGATCTGGAAATTATCACGGGAACGGTTCCGGCAGGACTGCATCATTCCAAATGTCGAGTTTTATGCAGGCTCGTAATGGTATAGGTGTGTTTCAGGTGGATGGGGCTTGGTCCATTGGTGGACTTGACAAAAACTATGACATCTGATGGCCTGGACATCCTGAACAATTAATGCTTCCGACGCTGTGGAAGTACTTCGATCATGACTCATGACCATTGCATGTGTCAGCACGACAATGCTCCATGTCGTACTGCACTGAGAGTCCAAGACTTGTTTACACAAAACAACGTTGAAGTGCTGGACTGGCCGACTCAGAGTCCAGACCTCAATCCCCATCGTCGGGACAAATTAGAACGCCGAATTCGCTCCAGACCACAGCGGCCGTCATTAGCTTCGGCAATCGGGGTAGCTTTACGCGAGCAAAGAATGAGAAATACGTATGAGAAATTGGTTGAAAGAGCCCCCCGTCTGCATAAGTCTAGATTATGTAGTATACTTGATGTCATTCAGGCCAAAGGTGATTCCATCGGGTACTAGAAATATAATTAAAACGCATTTGTTTGACCACAACTTGGTGTCTAAATACTTTCGTCAACATAATGTATATTGCTACTAGGGGGGATACGTCCCCCTGACGCCTAGGGTGCCCAAACCTCCCCCCGTGTTCCGGACTGGTAGGCCGGTTCTCCTTGAATTCTGACTCGAATTTTGAAGACTCGACACTCAGGGTAGCCCCTGAGTTTCAAAACTTTTCAAAAGACGTGACATAAAAAGGCTTATCATTTTATATATATACTAGGGGGGCTCCTCCCCCTGACGCCTACGGCTCCCCCCCCCCCCCCGAGTTCCGGACTGGTAGGCCGGTTGTCCTTCAATTCTGATGACTCGAATTTTGAAGACTCGAAAGGGGGGAAGGGTTCCCCACCCCCGGCGCCCAACTCCCCGAGTTCCGGACTGGTAGGCCGGTTCTCCTTGAATTCTCTGATGACTCGAATTTTGAAAACTCGAAAGGGGTCCGCCCCTCCCCGCCCTCCTGGAGCCTACGGCGCCTAACCCCCACGAGTTCCGGACTGGTAGGCCTGTTCTCCTTGAATTCTGATTACTCGAATTTTGAAGACTCGACATTCAGGGTAGCCTTGAGTTTCAAAACGTTTCAAATAACTTGACAAAAACGTTACGAAAAAAAAGGCTTATTATTTTATATTATAGAGTAGATAGGGTAGATTACTGCAAAAGCAAATCGTACTGGAATAAAAATATCTTAAACTCAATTAAATCAACTGGTATCATTGGAATTAAGATCAGGTCCCATAATGAGGAGGTTCTAGAACTCAGAGAGTAACTAAGCCCTTATAAGGTATGAAATGAGGAATCAGTGTACTAAATTTTGTGATTCTTACTCATGTCATTCAGGTAATGATGCCCCTTCTGCAAGAGTTCGTTGTACTTAAAAATACAGTCTTTCTGTAATATTTTGATAAACCAGAAAATCTGTCAATGTATACTTGTCATTTGGTTTTATTGTTTCAATAATGAGGATATATTCAATACTTTAAGAAACTTAAATAATACCTAATAAATAAATATATATTTTAACTTACTAACGTTTAATAGTTAACCGTTTGGTCGCATTATGAAGCCGGTTGCAAATGTCATCAGCAAGTACAAAATGCAGCCACTCTCTGAACTATGCTATAAAAATGTTGTGAGACAACCACAGTTCATTCACCGATGCTACTTAAGCGGTTTGTGAATAATTTAATAAGATGATATGCCTACATCAGAAGCAGCTTCTTTTATTAGCCTTTGCACCTCATATAATACTGATGAATAAGGATAACTTATTCACCAGTATTATTATGTAAGGATAACTTCTCATATTTTTCAATATTCAAGTATAGTTCTACCCTTTAAATATAGTGTTCAGCATGTATCTTCCAGTACTGAATGTGGAATCTCATCAGATTTGTCAAAACTCTGTTTTAGATTCAGTCTGTTCTTGGAGCACTATTTCTTTCTATTTGTTTTGGCATTATATAGTTCTTGTTTTAAAATCATCTGAAAAATGTGATTTTTCCGGAAAAAGTCTTATGGTCCATTTTTTTGTTGAAGTAAATTATCAATAGAAAAGTGGCAATATCAACAGAAATATGGCACCTCAAACTGCGTTTAGGTTGCCATTATATGCTCGATATCATATCCATGAAGTATTATTAATGAAATACAATATATTCCAAACCAACATCATTTATAAGGTAGAAAAATTGTCCAGAAAACTTCCTTATTGGTATGCCTCAACTTATTTATCTCGCTTCTTGTTTAACCAATATTTTTTTTTGTCTGCATTTTTATTCATCTTTAATTCCATATATCTTTTCTTGTTTTCTGTGGCATTTACTGTGTGTTAGAAACAAAGATGGCTTTGTTATGACATTGTTCCCCAACTCGAGTTGTATAATGTTTGGTATTATCCATTCATAGTAATTTGATTGCCTCTCCCTTTATCGGTTTTAATCTTTCATTAGGTGCGTGTTTTTTTTTTTTTTTTAATAATTCAAGATGGCTGAGATAAGTTTATATTTTTTAGTTGTTTTCTCAGCATACCTTAATCATAGTTGTCTCTGATTTTAATTCGCAATGAATCGCGGGGGGGGGTTATGAGTGTACTTTATAGGTTTTAACATTTTGGAAGCCAATTTACATTATTCATTCTTTAGTTTGTGTAATTTTTGTCTCCATTAGGTGGCTCCTGTATATTTATATTACTTCCTGTGGTACAAAATTGTACTTTTTTCAGGTCTCCTCCTCTTCTGGTTTTATGCACTAATCAAACTTTCGCATTCCATGAGAATTTTCTTTGGAATATTGATCTATTTTAACTTATAATTGCCCATAACCGTGTCTTTTTTTTCCTTATCAGCAATATATTTCATATCGTAACTGTTCCAGAAATTAATCGTATTCTTTATCTTCATGTGCTTGATTTGGGACACAACTGCAATTACCTTTATGTGCATATTCCTCTCTCCTTGTCTGTCTGCTTTACTCTAAATCTTGTAGATAATATTATTGAGGACTGAGATCTAATAACAACTGTTATACTAATTAGGTTTTTTTAATTATTTCTACTCCTTCTTTTGTAATGTTCATTTATTTCATCAGCAAATAATCATTGTCGGGAGCATTAAATTCCTGATATGCATTCTCAATGGTACAGAGGATACTATGATAATACTACATGATTATGTTTACTATATCACTGTCTTCCCATGAACGATTGCTCCAAATTAATCTATTATTCGTTAGTACCTCAGTACTATCAGATCTTATATTTCAATCTTCTAAAGTAGTGGTCTCCAAAATTTTCGCCGTGAGGGCCACATTGGGTACTTCAGCACTGGGCCGTAGTAATAAAAAACTCTAGAACTAGATATATGAGTTTTATTGAAAGCAAATAAAAACTGATTACAGATTATGTGAGATTAAATTATCGCATATTAATGACAACGAACACTACCAGCAAATTCTCATATTTTTATCACAAATTATAATAAAACCATTAATGTGAATGATGTAACTGTGTTTGTGTTTTTAAAATCTTATTAAACCCAGGTTCAAATTTTGAAATGCTAATTACAAGTAGCGATTTCAAATGTTCATCAGATAAATTTGCCCTGTATTTTGACTTGATATATTTCATTCGGGAAAAAGTTTATTCGCAAAGATATGTTGTCCCAAAATAGAGATAAATTTACAAGCAAATTTCTTCAAATTTGAGAACTGCTCAGAGTTCAAAAATTTATAAAAATCGATCAAGTTTCCTTCCTTGTATTTATCTTTAATATGTTCGTTTGCCTGAAGTTGAATAATTTCCATTCGAAGTTCTATCAACACCCCGTGTTTTTTTGTTTTTTTTTGCGGATTATTATTGAAAAATTAGTCCAATTGGCTGGTCGGATAAAATCATACCGCGGGCCGCATCTGACCCGCGGGCCGTAGTTTGGAGACCCCTGTTCTAAAGCATACCGCATCAATTAACCTATATCTTGGTCTTCTGGACTTTTCAGCTTTTTCGCGGAACTCTCAAACAGTTTAATTTATGATCTAGAGAAATCTCTGAAATCTAAAATTGGATAAAATCATACCGCGGGCCGTAGTTTGGAAACCCCTGTTCTAAAGCATACCGCATCAACTAACCTATATCTTGGTCTTTTGGACTTACTTTTCAGCTTTTTCGCGGAACTCTCAAACAGTTTAATTTCTGATCTAGAGAATCTCTGAAATCTAAAATTGTCTGAACACTGCGTTGTATATTGCATATTCTTTCTTGTTCAGTTAAATTTATTCAGCTGGCTTCCGACATATATGCTCAGTTTATTCTGTTATCTATTTCCAAATGTAATTTGCCATCTTCACCACAAAGTATGCCTAAATAACTGAAATATTTTACTTTTTGTGTAGGTTCTTCATTAAGCATACAATTTTCCATGTTCCTGCCTATTTTCGCAGTTTTTGTTTTAATATTGCTTGTTTTCATAGTATATTTGTTAGAAACAACAGTCATTTCATTTAGTTAAAGAGAGAGTCCTGAAAACGTGTACTAGATTTAGTTAGAACTACGATTTGCATAAAGTAAAAAGCTGAGTTTAATATGATAGACTTTGATATCATCATTAATGCCATTTTCCTTCATAATGTGATCCACACAGATGATCAATAACAGTAGAGATATCAAGAGATATCTCTACCTGGTTTTAAACTATCTTCCTGTAATAACGCTTTCATTTCTAACTATACATTATATTGCATACCAGAGAATTTAAGCGTTTTGAGTACACGATTAAATTCTTCTTCAGTAATATTACACAGCAATTTTTTTTTTTTTTATGATGGGAGGATATGACAGATACGCTGGATCTTCTGCATAAACCCCCCACTTAAACTTCTTTCTATTTATATACTATGCTAGTTATAATGAAGAGCCAAAGGCTTCAATTCGGCGACATGAACTTATTTAAGTTAAGGGATATTATATTGCTCGACGGCATATTTATGTCGGTTTCAAGTTCCGTATAGTTCTTTTCACTTATTCTGTGTAAATTTGAGTAAACTGCGTCGATTTCTCTACGTTATTTCATGAAGGTACACTTATAAGTTAGTAAAATATATTACTTCCAAGGTCATTTTCCTACCTATTTCCCCTCCCTTCTATAAATTTTGTCAATAAAAATTCACACCGTTGAAATAGCATTCTCCACACTATCTTCTAATAGTTATATCTTTTTCGAAGTCGAAATTTTCAGCGATTACTGTTCCCCTTCCTCTCCAACGCAGATGCTATGAGAGGAAGAGCTTCGTGAAAAGTTCAATATCGCCCAAGAGTGGGAATATGATTTTTCTCGAATGTAGAATGTCTGTTATCTTATTGTTTTAACTGAGTGGTAGGAAGCAGCCTATTGAAGTTCTTGTGCAATATCAGAAGTATATTTTGACAGTTACTAACAGTTACTGTCAAAGTTAATAACTGTTACTAATGTGCGAGTTGGCTTTAACGGCTTCATTCCACGAATAGATATTGGGAGATTCATTATTTATTCATGTTATTTTTTTAAAGGAGTGAGTAAAGAAAATTTTTAAATTTCTTACTAACTTCATTACTTATCGGGAAATACATTGTAGAATAGACAAATCTCATATACCTTATATACATACAGTAAGGTACCTGTTTTATTTTATTTTATAAGCAAATAATATTTTACTATAACTATTGTGCGTCATCATAAAGTTGCGAAATATTACTGAAATTATTAGTTCTTGAGATTATTGAGGAAATGCAGACTATCGCTCTTACTATGCAGACATAATCATCTTTTTATTTATTTCAGTAAATGTCTCACAGTTCTGCCTTTGTCCATTGGGTATAAATTACAGGCAATTTTTCTGTATTTCGCGACAGCTGTGCGCGCAACAACGGTTCCAGACATCGTTTTATGTACTGTATGTCTAGGATTCTTTTTGGTTGATCTAAATGTCTATCTCAATGTCTAGGCTGTCTATAGTCTACTTTGTTAGCGCAGTTCTCGCATTCATGCATACTTTAAGACTTAGTGAAGACTCCTTTGTAACTATTAATACTCAAATTGGCGCATTGTCTGATTTCCATTACAACCCACCTAGCGACTGTCTGTTCTTTTCTTCTCTGAGTGTCGCAGAAACTCGTGTATTTCTCAGCCTTCTGTATAAATTCACTTCTCAATAATTCTCGCTCTCTCCTTATCTATTGACCTTCTTGTTAACCGATTTGGATAAAATGATTCGTATTTATAGTGATATAAAATCGATTTCGTTTTCGATTTCCAGAAAGAAAAGAAAAGAAAAGAAAAAAAGAAAAACCGAATAAATTTGCTAATTTATTCGGTTTTTCTTTTTTTCTTTTTCTTTTACAAAGAGGTAACACATATAAGAGTTATCAAAATACCGGATAATATTTATATATCGATTACTAGAAGCTAAATTTTTATCAATTAAATATAAGAAAGTCTGTTGGAGAAAATAAAAAACGAAATTAAAACTTCCTTGGATAAAATAGACGCCAACATCAAGCTACATAATTCTGGCTTATCATTAGTTCCGAGGGTTGATTAATGAATGAATTAGTCAATAATCAGAATGAAATATTATTATCGCTTGTATTAGATTAAACTTTCATTTATCAAAAAATTCATTCAAATTTAGGAATTAAATACAGAGTAAATACTAGCAATAAGTTCATAATTAAAAGAATGTTTTGAATTAGCACAATATGTGTGGATTCTTTGATCATACCATACCATACCATACCATACATCTTCGTGTCGATTTGATTCTGAAGAAGTCAATTAATATAGTAATTACCACTTACTTTGTAATACTGATATAAATCACCGTTTATTCCGTGTGCTTCGTAATATTGACAAGTCTACCTTATGTAAATCTGTAAATCACAGGCTACTTTCGGTTTATTAATTCTGCATAAAAACAGAAAGAAAGAAATGCAAACTAAAGAATATTTGGCTATTGTAATCTATAAAAATTGTCTATAAAGCATGAATTACATTTTAACTGGTGTTTGACAATAACGTCATGCTTACAGCCACTCCACAGTACATCCAGAAGAATGACTTTTTGGTTTATTCGAAATTTAGGCTTCCAAACTTTTTTGATTGGAAAGACCTGGGTTTGGACTTTTTTACTCGAGATTGTCTATGAAATGAATAATATTTATAAAAGAATTTTACCTGATTGTGCGGTAGTCTATGGCATATACAGTTGACAGGATTTTTCCTCTTTCTTGCCAACGATTAGGCATTTGCCATTTTCACCATTATTGGTGTCTTTCCATCTTGCAAATCGTATTCCCTCTATATCTCTCTTTGTTTATTCTTAGGATTTTTTCTTTCCTTTCGAAAAACTCGGATTTTTTTTTCTTCTAAAAACGGAAAAGAAACATATCAATAAGAGAACATACATATTGAGAGATTATGAAGATAGCGTTAACTTCCACATTAATCATTTTAACTGGGATTAATAAGATTGCCTGCCAATATTAATACAGTATCGGAACATGGAATAAAATAACACTAGACGATTAAACATGTTAATAAAAGAAATACAAAGAAATATTATTGGTATGAGTCGAGTGAGACTCCATAGCTCTGTCCGTTTCGGCGATACCTACCCTTTCATTGGAAAGACTTGATTTTGAATACCGAGAGTCCGTCCTTCCTTAAACTCAAGTTTTTCATTCCGCAAAGCAGACAAACCAACAGACAAACAGACTACAGGAATAAGGATTAATCACGATATTCCATCGGATTTGGTTTCGAATGCCTGCATGATACTCGTATATAGTGGGTCTACGCGTAAACGTAAAATAGAAAGGATAGAGAGAATTTTAGTAGTCAGTTTAAATTTTTTTTAATATGTTATTATTATTTGAATTAGACTTAAATTACGCTTTGTAGTTATAATTTAGTTTCTTTATTAAAACATATGACACAACCCGGTCATAAAACAAAAACCTGAAATTCAGACGTACCTTTCTAACGCGAATCTATAAATCTAATTTTTCATAACACGAACGGAAAGTATCAATCACCTCTAATTAAAATGACTGCAATTTTCGTACTGTAATAATACGAAGGACTAGAGAAGGCAGTCAGACGATGTGCTTCTAATAGAAATTTTGATCAACTAGATGTTCTAAACAGCATATATATTCAATGGAAAACTTAAATGAATCAAGCTAAATGATCAGCCATTCTGAAGGTGATTGTGGATTGATAATATTCCAAAAAATACTTTCACCATTGAAAGTATTTTTTGGAATATTAACCATACAGCACAATTCGCAACATATACCTTCAGATTAGATTCATTCTCAATTACCTTCAAATCTTTTTTTTTTTTTTCGTTTTCTGCAAGACTGTTAGACGTATTCGAACTGATTCACAAATCGATACCGGCGTGAGATATTTTGTAATTTGCTTGATTCGCACTAATTAATTTCAATGCTCCACTTTTAAGGCAGTCTATGCAATAACAAATCGTATCGTTTTTCGTAAACGTTTATACGTGGCGTCTATTAAATTAACTTTTCAAGATAAAGTACTGCAACAAGAATTTGATTTTTTTTTCTTCTTGCCATAAGCTTAAGCTTGCTGTCTGCTGCATTTACATTTCAATGTGGGGAACCTGCGAACCTGTCTTTTTTTTTTTTTTAATTTTTAGCCTGCCACTTGGTCATTTTTCTACCTGATTCCTAACTATTTGCTAATTTAACTATTTTTTTAGAATCCATTATAATAATATGTTTATTTCATTCTGATCTCTTTGTTTACCCATTTATTCAGCTGTAACTGACATTCTTCATAAATCTCTTCTTTTTTTATTCAATCAAATTTTGTTTTATCAACTATTGTTTTAACATGTTTTCATTTTACACGTATTTATCTGAAGACTTTTTGATGTTTTTGTTCTTGTTTCACATGCATAAGTTAATGATCGGAGTACAGATTTATAGATTCTTAGTATACGAGAGAGTTTGTTTCTTTTGTTAAATCTTCATTTTCCTTTATAGTTGAATAAACATCCTGATAATTTAATTTATTCAATTTTTTATTTTAATTTATTTATTTCCAATTAATATCTTATTGATTCCTTTGCAATTACCATTGTTTTTTTATTTCTCTGTTGATATTTCCATAATAAAACCTACTTATCTGTTGGAGTTTAAATAATTGCCTTTAAAGATCATCTTCATTTCCTGAAAGTGATACTCCTGTATATCCAACCAAATTTAAAATTTCATTTTTGACTGTTATTTCATTTAATTTCTGTTTCTTCAATTCTGTTATTATTTCATCATACTATTTTCATAATTCTGTTATTATTTCATCCTATTATTTCATCATAAATAAATAAGGACTTGAAGATTCGCCTTGTGTGATCCTTTTCCTTGTATGAATTTTTTGCGTATTTGTGTTGTATTCCACATTAATGGGCTTCTTGTATGAGAGGTTTCTTGTATTTGAGTAGACTTCCTGTATATGGTCAGCTAATTAGAATTTTAAAAATACATCTGAAATATTAAAATAATGTATATAGTCATTTATTTTCTAAAACTTGTGAGTCTCTATGAGTCTGAATCATACAATACAACTAACTACCTCAAGACCAGGCTAAGGATTTTAAAATGTTGCTCCGTATATCAACCACACGCCTCTACGCCTCTTGAAAACCAATCTCGCCTTCATTTTGGGAACCCCCTAGTATTGACATATGCATGTATTATCAAACATTAGTTTAATAATCTTTAAGCATAGGTTTCAAAAATTAATATCATATTAATTTAATTAATATTTATCTTTTTCTCAATGTTTTAGAGACAGTTGTTAAATAACGAGAATTTCTTAATGACTCTCATTTCAGACAAATCTAATACATGAATAAGTATAAAAGTGTATTTTTATTTACAAAAATATGCTTCAATAGTTCGACAACTTTTGTCTGCTTGTCAGATTTTAGTTATGAGGATTATTTAAAAAAATGATTTAAGTATTGTTAATATTTTAATAATATTTCTCAACCTGTAAAATTTTAAAATAAAAATAGCTTGTTTTTTTATTTCTTCATAATATTATCAATTCACCATATGACAATCAAAATGTCAATTCATTCCCACACACGAGAGGATGCAATTAGCAAATCAATGTCGTGTGTAGATATACATGCGATATACATTTTCGATTTATGATCACAAAAATAATACTATTTATAATAACAGTAGAACAAAGTAATAATAATAATACAGCAAAGTTCTCTTAAACATTTTAAAGCAATTTTCATTTATCAAAACATTACTACAGACCAAAATCTACACAATAATTTTAAATATCAATAATCGTTTCGATTAATATTCTGCTTAACAGTCATCTCAATATTAACGGTATTTGTTTGCTCGCTCCTCGACAAGCTATATTTCTAATTTACGTCGCATGTGCAATATACCTATTTGATATTTGAATGAAATAGCGCAGTTACAGTGAAACTATGCGAGAGTTAAAACTGACTGAAAGATCACTGCACTTGATGCCTTAGAGTTTTTGCTATGAAAACAGAAATACACTAACTCTGAACTATAAATAAAGTAAAATTGTGTTATTGCTGAAATTACATATCACCACCAAATGACAACACAACTTAACCGGAGAGTGCAGTTGAAATGTGACAGATACGTCTGTTTTCAGTTGCTGGAAATGCTGTTAAAACAGCTGCGTCCCAATCAGCCTGCCAAGTGAACTTTAGCTTGGCACAAGTACTTGCAACCAGCTATCTTAAAACAAATATCAGTTATATCACTATGCGTAGCTTTTTAAGATTTTAAGGCAGAATTTTTAGATACTGCTTTAATATTTTATATAATAATCAGTTTTATTGACATGAGTCATACCTTTATTATGTTTTCGAGAAGAGCTTGCCGGAAAAAAAATTAATATAGAATAGTATAAAAATCTGACAACTTTCTTATTATAAACATGAAGTAGTAAATTATTCAGTATAAAAAGGTTTTAGAAAAATTTGTTTTTTTTTTCAAGAAAAAATTGTCAAAAAATAAAACTAATTTTTAATTTTTTTAATGTATATTAGGCTAGAAACTCGGGCATAACAACTTGAGAAAAATTTATAACTTACGATGTAAGTAAAGATAGTCTATCCAGATTTCATATGTTTATGCATACTTTTTGAACTATTTTCTCTGAAAATGATGTCATTAATCATTAATATACTGATTATATTCATAAAATTCTGAGGCCTAAAAATAGAGGATTACACCGAATTATACATAAAAATAAACCAGTAACAGTTAAAGTATATAAAGTCAAGTAAACTAGAATTATGAAAAATTATAAAATTATATTTCCACTTCAACAATTATATTATCACAATGGTAGTATAGTATTGCTCTTGAAGGGAATGGCAAACTTCGCCAAAATACTTACATTATCATCATGAAGTGACCAAATTGAAGTCCTTTATTCTGAGTTATAAACCAAATGAGTACCGTTAATATTGTTCCATGCTGAAGTTAAGCTCTGCTTTCTTGAATGATTTGAACTCGGTTTCTTCTCTCTACATCTACTCCGTCTAAATGAGTGAGGGTGGCTGCAGTGCGAAGTATTAATATTATTAATATCTATCAAAGTGATTGCTGTATTATAAAAACCATTCAATATAACTGAAATTTATGCACATGATGAAATTAATTATTATTGCAGAGGAACAACAGTCTTCGGCAGTGTTCAGATCGGTAGAGTACAAGACTCTCAACAGGAAAATCCAAGTTAGAATTAAGGCAAGGACACCAAGATTTTTTTTTTTTTGTTACTCTTTCAGTGAGGGTGAGTTTGCCAGCTAGTCTCAAATGCATGGCGAATGCAAGGTTTGTTCTCTGAAACTGAAGAAAAATTGCAGCGGCTTTTACTAAATCTTGCATACACGCCTTGACATATTTCCAATTACTATACAACGTTGATCTTTAATTAATTGTCATAGCAAACCAAATGTAAAATATTCGTCACTTTGCTTTAACTTTTATATAGGAATCTTCTTCATACAAAAAAAGTGTAAATTTTGCAGCTTAAGTAATCAGATATTTACGCAATTTCGTTAATTCCAAAGTTCTAAAATTTCGTAATTTTAATAGAGATCACAAATACGCTGCGTATCTGAAATAATGTATGTTAATTTCTGAAACATTCACTAAATCTAAAACTGACTGTGATGATTATGATGAAAGGGTTATAGGCATATAGTTTGATATGGAAAACATCTTCGCTCTCCCCTTATGTGATAGGCTAAATAGTCTGTGACGGTAAAGTAACTTGGCTTCATAGACATCTATCTACATCTGGTATTTCCGTCAGTTACATGTATTCTCTGAACAGTTAATGCCTTCCAAGAGGAAAAATCTTGTCACAGTTGTGAACTGCCAATTCACTTCATTTGAAAAGTCCTTATAAAGGTTTTTCGTATTTTAGACGGGATTCGAATCCATGTCTTTCCGACCGAGATTAGTAGGCTCTAAATTGATAATATTAATAATTTTTTTCTGAGAAGAAAAGTGACATGACATTACTTTGGAGAAATTTTATTTTTCATTGGTTCAATAAAAATTAAGTCATTATATTTATTCATTTAAAGCAACAGTATGCAGGCATTGCTATGAAGATACTTATCCGATTGTTTTGGTAATGTTTGGAATGAAAATACAACGATTTAACTTTTGTAAAGCAAACGAATTTCCATATTGCATGAATATCGATGAGAGCATAAATGTAATGATTTGTTTATATGTGACAGTGACGTACAGCATTTTCTGTTATTAGTTTCTATACTACTTGTAACACGTAAACCTTTTCAACGCATAAAGATGGCAGAGATAATTTTCTTCCTGAAACTCCAATCTTTCATTCAGCGAAACAGGAAAATCAATGAACAAAATTAACAGACATAATATTCTGTCCTCGTAATCTTAGTTGTTTCTGGCAATACCAATTAAAACCAAACAAACCAACTTTTTATATTCTGTTACCACAATCAACACAGTTTTAACTTTTCAATTCAATACTGTTCTTTTTAGCAATGAGGTACACACGAAGGAATTTATTAATTATCAGCAAAAAGTGTTATGTGGCAGGGGCTGTAATGGAATTTTTGAAAACTTCAGTTGTTTATCGATTTCTACACATTTTAATTTAAACTTTACTGGAATGTGGTTTCAATTTATAAATAAATGCATGGTGGTAACGGTATATGCATTAAAGTAATAATACTTAGGAGACGATATTTCGTGTTTCATAAATAAAAACAGACATGATTGTCTTATACAGTAACTTCGCGTATAATGAATTTTTTCCTCATTTCTGACCATTTTAATATATTATCACACCATAACTATCTCGGCTAACAGATTTCTGTGCAATTTCCAACAAGCAAATTTACCTGAGCTATTGTTTATGTGGATCCAGAAAACTAAAGGATGTAAACCTATAGTGCATTAGCACTGTGGTTGAGGTAATCTGGAAACTGCTTCAGAAGACAAATTATGGAACATTATTAGCTAGTTCAGACCTCTAGATCTAAAGTGGCTTGAAAAAGGGTTGCATATTGATTGGAAAAACAGAATGGAATTTCATACAGGGCGATTAAATTTATCTAAAATTTTAAAGATGTTTATGAACATTCATGTCCACAGTGGATTTCAAACACACAGCCTATTCGTTAGACAAAAGACAATAAACAATCGGCCAACCAGGCTAGTTATGGCAGATCATTGCTAAAAGATATTTCTAGAAATATTTATTCTTCTTCTAGAGCATCTGACATTGTTAACAAGCGCTCGAATCTGATGGATTATTGTGGATTATTGATGAAGATATCATTGCTGCTATCTCTAAGCGTACCATAATCAAGCTAGAGGAGCGGGGAACTCAAGAATATTCTAACTACAGGACAAATATTTTTTTTGGGCCTCGCACAACAATTTCACTCTTGCCTTTTCGTGCCCCTGGTAATCGATGATAACGATAATAAAAATGAGATCACGATAATAAAAACGGCGAGTGTAAACAAGAAAGTTTTCAAGGCTGTAATTCATTATTATGACCTTGTAAGACTGATTAAAATTAATCTGTTTTTCAACGCGAACCTGCAACATGCTGTAAGTTGTGGTTCAGAATATTCTGAGGTAGGTAAGGTCATAAGAGACTGGCGGGGGGGGGGAGAAGGAAGGTTATATGCAAAATTCGTAATAAATCTTCTTCTTCACATACCGCACAGGTTGATGCTTAACGTCAAGGACGTAAACGATTTTTCCCTCTTCTTTTTTTCAAAAAAGTAACTGGCAATAGTTAATGAAATGTGTTGATTTTAATTTAATTTTTTAATATTAATTAAAAATTGAATATTAAATATTAATGCATTGCAGTTTTAAGAGCCTTGTTTATTTTAAGTTCAAATATAACTTCATCTTACTCCTGATATAATGTTTTCACTTAGAAACGATTTTGAAGACTTCTAAAAGAAGTGAGCATATCGAATGTTCAAATCTTCTTGTTTATTTATGCTTTAACTATGCTTTATTTTTCGTCTTTATTTCAAACCATTACAAACAATAAATTATTAATAAAGATAACTTTAATAAAAATGAATATTGTGATTAATTATTTTATTAAGTGCATCATTTAATTATATAATAAAATAATAAATGGATTATAATTTTGATAAAAAATAATTAACTTTTAAAATAGGGTATGCGATAATACATTTTACGCATTTGAAAATCTGTAAAACTTGCTCGTGCCCTTTACAGAATCATTTCATGCAATCCAGATGAAGACCTGCGCAACTGGTGGTAACCATGACGCTAGGTCTCCAAGAAATAAACACTACATTGGTCACTGAATGGAACGGAACCATCTAAATTCCGTGTAGAATGCGAAGAACCTTAATAAGCGTTTTTCACCTGAAGGTGAGTTAGTCGATCATACAGAAGTGGCAGAGTTTCCTCTTGGAAACTAGGGTTTTTTTTCATTCAACAAATCAGGCAAACCGGCCAGAAGAACATACGCATTAACAGATCCGATACACTGGTCTCGTAGCCTTAATGCTTCGGCCATAGTTCCAAACGACCACAAGCTAAATGGTTCCAATCGTCAGACAGAAATACTGCTTGCTACTTCTTTTCATTATTGTTGCTATCACAAAGGCATGAGGAGAAATATGATGCCAACTTAGGGGAATCAAACTTCTCCTTAAAATCTAATACTGATGAACTCCTCATACTGTCATCAATACTACATATTCAATTCTAAAATGTTCCATTAACAAAAGATTCGAAAAATCATGAGCAACTTAGCTATTAAAAAAAAAACTTCTAGTCTCGAAGTCATCCCTTCTGTTGTTCTCATATCTCGTGTTCAATAGATTGCCTGTGTTCTTAAGTTGCATTTTACATTTTCGTATTCTACGGGCATATAAACTCTGTAGCCTGGAAATTTCCTTATATCCAGCCTATCCCAGAATGACAAAATCTGAGGCATCCATATACCGACCTATTGCTCTCACTTCAGTCTCTCCAAAGTAATGCTGAAATTTATTAACAAGGAACTTTACAGCCTGGACACTTCCTACCTCACCAGTGAACACAGACCCACAACAGCTTCTCCAAGCTTAGGTCACCTATCTCTTCATAAACGTTATGAAAAGATCTGGAGAAACTCGGCTGTTGCTCTTGATATTTGATCGCATGTGGTACAAAAGTATGAATAAATTTAGATCTTATAGTCTTCCTCACGCATTTTATAATTAGGTATCTAGTGTTTTATAGTTTCTTCTTTGTCTTTTATTCTTTCCCATCCAACATCACACGCAATGCGAGGATGGTTGGTATTTTACTCTCTAACTCTGAATGCTGAAATGATTCATGGTTTAGTTCTTTCTCACATACACACATAGTTTTTTTTTTAAATGCTCTCAATAATCTTCTTGCACCAATAGTATGGTAGTATTTTGAAATCTATCTGCTCATTTCTGAACAGATCACATCAAATTGCCTTGTGATATCATCACTTGTGATATGAATACTAGAACATTCACGAAGACTCTTTAAATGATGATCTTTATAACATTCTTCAACTGGAGGAAAGATAACTTCCCGACTTCAATTCTTCTAAAGCTCAAGCATATACCATTTAATGGAAAAATATCTGACACAGCCCTCAATAGACTAAAGATCCCAGACCTAATTCTCGTATCTTACAACCGCCATCCCAAGCATGGCCTGGCAACCTACATCCGGCCTGGCCTCAAGGACATAACCTAATGTGTACCTAATGCAGAATACTTCATAGGTATTAAAATTCAAAATACCACCATCTGCAACGTCTACAAACCACCATCGCAATCCTGGCCCGATCAGATGGACCGGCCACCACCTCACCGTACTATCTATGTTGGTGACTTCAACTCTCATCACACCATATGGGGCTATTCCTCTAACAACCGGGACGGTAATAATCTAGTTAACTGGATGGATACATATAACCTGTATTTGATTTATGATGCCAAGCAGGAAGGCACTCTCCACTCAACCAGATGGAACAGAACCTACACCCCAGATCTGTACATAGTCTCTGAAGACCACCCCCTTCCAGCAACCAGAATCATCCTCAACATATTCCCTAATAGTCAGCATTGTCCTACACTAATAGAGACAGGCACATCAATCCCAGTCATCAGCGGAACACCAATCGCTAGATTGAACCTTCGCAGGTCCAACTGGAATGCATTTCAGAAACAAATCGAGCAAACCATTAGAGCAATTCCACCCACTCCTAATTGCTATCCACGATTTGTTAAACTAATCATATGCAGCCAAAACCTCTATTCCTAGAGGCTACAGAAAACAATGCATTCCATGCAGGAGTAGAGAAACTGAGGAACATTTAGCCAAATATGAAGAGACTGAAGATCCAACTGTTGCTAAGGAGCTCATAGCAACACTGGATAAAAACAAAAAGGAAAGATGGATCTCAACCATCCATGAACTCGATTTCACCACATCTAGCCGGAAAAGCTGGTCACTTCTGAGAAAATTAGGTGGAGCAGAACCAACAATACACAAAACAACAGAGATAACTCCTGATCAAATGGCTAATTATTTATTGAAAACCTCCAAGATACGTCCCAGCTCTATCAGGAAAATTACTGTGCAATCTTCCATGAGACAAATCCTGAAGACGGGTCCTGAGCTTCCTGAACTTGTACACCCAGTATCTCGGGAAGAGGTACAGGTAGCCTTAAAACTCACCAAGAATGGCAAGGCTGCAGAGTGGATGGTATCCTCCCTGAGTTTCTAAAACATCTCGGTCAACGAGGCCAAACATGGCTGGCCGCCCTTTTCTCAGAAATCATGACTGGTAAACTACCAAATCTGTGGTTTGGTAGTTTACCAGTCATAACTGATTAACTATCAACACAGATTGAAGCAGACTTTTAAAAGAAACTTAAATCTGGAGCCACTTTCATTGACCTAACATCAGCTTATGATACAGTCTGGATCAGGGACCTCCTCCTAGAGTTAGGAAATATAAGGTGCAAAAAAACTTTCCAGCTTTTTGAATCCATTCTCTCCAACAGAGAGATCCGGGTCCATATTGGCAGAAAAAAGAGCATTCCCAGATTCCTTCACAACGGTCTCCCTCATGGCTCTGTGTTATCCCCTTTATTTCTTAACATGTACGTGTACGACTTACCACATACCAGCTCAAGCAAGTATATGTACGCTGATGACCTAGCGATCCTACATCAATCTATCTCCTTTGCCAACCTGGAATCAACCTTGAATACAAACCTGAACATCCTGGAAGAGTAGTTCAAGCAGTGGTACTTGAAGCCAAATCCAACAAAAACTATGTCCACAGTATTTCACCTGAACCATGCAGAGGCGAATCGACACCTCAACCTTTCTTTCTTTCTGTGGAAAAATGGTAGAACACGAGCCTCACCCGAAATAGCTTGGAGTGAGCCTGGACAGAAGCCTAACCGATAAAAGGCACATCACCAACCTGTCCAGCAAAATTAAAAATGAGAAACAACAGGTGGAGCAATGTTAGATAGGACAGGCTGTCAGGAGAGAGGGATGCTTCTCACTGTCCCACTAATTATGCGCATGGTAGAGTTTAGCTGGGTGTGCACACTTCTTTCCCAGACAGAGGCACAATATTCTGCTGCAGAGAATGCGAGGACTAGTACAGATGACCTTAGGACTTCTGCACCACAACCCCAGGTTGTTCCAGCAAGCCTTGAAATGAAGTGTGCACACCCAGCTAAACTCTACCATGCGCATAATTAGTGGGACAGTGAGAAGCATCCCTCTCGCCTGACAGCCTGTCCTATCTAACATTGCTCCACCAAACATACGGAGAAGACAAGGCGCGATTAAAGAATTTAATAAAGCAATGAGCAATCCACTCCTGCCCCTGCACCAGACTCTCATAAATCCACCTAGTCTTCGCCTAAAATCTAGAGAACCTTTCTGGTTCATGGACGAACTCTCTTCAGCTGCCCTGCCATCAACACCTGACATGCGGAGACGATACTGGTCCAACAATCTCCCAACAAACGGCTTCCTGGTAGAAGAGCCCCGCAGTCTGGTTTTCCTCTTCCTAGGAAGATTTGGTCATCAATCAACAGGACCAGAACTAACCAGGGCAGATGTGGCTACCTACTACATAAATGGGGGCTGTTAGACCACTCTTATTGTGATTGTTCTCCCGTGGCTCAGACGATTACTCATATTGTGAACTACTGCTCAAGGCGCCAATTTTACGGTAGTGGTCTACAGGACATCCACAAGGTGACAGATGAAGCCTTGGATTGGCTTTCCAGACTGGAGATTGACCTGTAGCTGTTCTAATATCCTCTTTACTTGAGCTCACGTTTGAGTTATGCAAGTCTTCAATCAAGAGGATGCCCTTCTTGGATTGAAAATAGTTACTAGTTTCTCCTAACATAAATATATCGATCGATTACAACTGCTTCAGCATAAAAAATATAAAAAAAAACGCGAACTTACTAATCCACTCCAGATGGCATTTCTCTCCTGAGCTACTGAATGCATTCTACAAATTTTAGATTTACACAACAGTAACAGCCAACGTACCTTCTAACTTGGCACCAACCGCACTGACCACTCATCTTCTTTCATTCCTATTAGTGCGCTCTTGTGGGACAGGCTACCATTATCAGTATTTCCGCAACTTAAAAACTTAAAAATAAGGATATAAAATTTCTCCTGACTTCCTATTCCTAGATTATCTATGTGCTGTACGCCCTCAATTCGTGGGTAGGATTGCTTATAAAAACAAGGCTGAATTGTAGCTAATTCTCCAATCAAGCGGTATCAGTGGCATAGAATAAGTAAACTCTATATAGTATTATGTGATAATAATATAATGTGGTAATGAAAATAACTAAATCATTTATCCATGTCTTAAGAATTAATTTACAAATAGATGGACAGATGTGTGAAAAATTATAGAGAAGTACCATGGCTTACAGTATAACTGACGAATATCTCCTAAACTCTGAAGGCATATAGCCATCCACTGACGCCATTATATTTTGAAGAAAATCCACCCACTGGCAGTTTGATCAGTTTCGCAGGCTTTCACACTTCTTTTACCATTACTAATACAAAGGTTAACTAGTTCATAACGATAGGTATACGTTATTATACAGAAAATAAAAAAAAATAGAGCATTTAGTTGCAGTTGACTATATATATTTTTCACCTTTCGATTTGTCGCATGCAGTTGACACAGCCATTCAGCACGAAAACTCATCTTCAGATGTGCGTTAACGCCTGGGCAATATTTAGTATTCAGTTGCTCTTCTGGTAACTGCTCTGTTTGTCATTGTCCAGCTTATTTATTTATTCGTGTATTTCTGATCATTCGTTGAATCTCAAATATAATTATAAATTTTTCTTTCTGGTATTCATTTTACTTGGCTAAAATGATAAATTCTTGACAGAAGTAAACTACTTTATCGATTTTAGTGATAAACAGAAATTTCTTTCTGTGTCTTTTAAAATAAATTTTATTTATTTTATTTGCATTTCGATCTACTGTTTAATAGCGATAGATTCAGAAAATGTAGTAATAAGGAAGAAAACTAAGATTTATGCTATACTGCATTCGTTCACAGCATGGTTGAAAAGATATTTATCAATTCTGTAGTTCCAAGTAATTTCTTAATTGCATAATGCCTAGGGAAATTAATCATCATCCCTAATCATTACTATGCAAATTAGGTTGCTTATATTTCTAACTGTTGGACATTTAGCATGGTAGCGTCAGAAATGGCTTAATGTGGCAAGTGTGATTTATGGCATCAGAGAGAGAGAAAGAGAAAAAAAAAACGCTGAAGAAATCTGAATAAAGTGTGATAGGATCTGGCGCCTCGCGTACTTTGCTATCACAGGATTCCGCATGACTGCCACCTTCTAGCACTGTCACTTTAACTCCAACGACCAATAAAAAATTTCCAGCTTCCTCTATGGCGCCAACGTTCTTGTCACTCGACGCTCCTCATGTTCGCAGTTTGCCCACGGAATAAGCTACTACCTCCCGCGGCTGTCAGTCAGGACCTTGGCCGCAAGCCTGCACCATCTGGTACACGTGGCACACGACCTTTGTTTTAGCAGTTTGCTTGATAGCTGATGTACCAGAAATGGATATAGTTACAGACCGGACATTTATCACCACAGGCGACAGCTTTATGACAGCATGTATTAATGATAAGTCACTTAGGTAATTACCAACAACGCCTGTGGCATTCCAAATTCAGGAACACTATCCCGATTTGCATAAATATGAATTATCGATTGTGGGGGTGAACACATGTAATCTGAAACACTTTGGGAAAATTTGAACCGTGTGATTGAGGGTTTAACTTGGGTTGATGAAATTATAAGCCTAAATCAAATTAATGAAGGAGATAGTTTGTCATCACTCGCTGAAGAATCCATTACGGGCAAATTACAGTTTCATAAATTTTCCGATATTTATATCTCACATTTTTTTTTTTCTGAAAATTTGTCGAACGAATCGAGTTCATTGTCCTGCAAGAATTAATCATGTCGTCCAATTGCACTGAAATTAGGGCAAAGGATGGTCCAACTATTTCAAGTACGATTTAAAAATGGTTTAGATTTTACTTCAGTTATGTTAGTAACGGTTATTATTTTATAAGTCATCAATTTCAAAATCATTGAAATATTTAGATGTAGACCGTTTCCAATAACACACTTTCCAATAACACTGAAAACGGAAAGTCTATCACCTCAATTTCAAAATTGCCACAGACAGAACAGTATGCAAATCATTTTCCTATTACTCTATTTGGACCTGCTACGTGACGCCTCCTTAAATTTACTTAAAGTATTTAGACTTTTCTTGTTAAATTAATTAAAATGTAATTATTAAAGCCTATCCGAATATTTAATTTTACCGAAAACTGTCAAGAAAATTATTTTATTTTATAAATTTAAGCCAGAATTCCAATTTCAAGAGTCTCTGCAGTGACGTTTACTCCAAGTAGTACAGAATTTCATAAAACTCCTCACTATAGAAAAAGAATGAATAATATTCAGCCGCTATTTTTATTCGAGAGGTGTTCAACAGGATACATTTGAAGCATTAATCCAATTAAAGAATGAACTTCTTTGAAAATACCAAAGATGAACAAAAATGATATCCATTGCTTTCGTCCTCTTCCAAAGGTTGTATTGTTTAACTTATTCAACAAATTCCGAGTGCAGTCATTTCTTACGTTGGTTAACATTAGTCGAGAATTTTGGCGTGATGAAGTTAAATTGAAGAGAGAGGAGTAAGGAAAGGTAGGATGTAATAACCTCTCGACTTCAACTAGTTTTATTCGATTACTGGTCTACCCGCTTTCTCTTAAAAATAAGTGCCTCATTTAAAGAAAGCATCTCATATGCTAAAAAAAAAAATGGAAAAATACTTTAGAAAGCATTTGGCTACGATCTAGAAGCAACCAGTTGACTAAAATGATTATTTTAATTGCTGAAAATTTAAATTCTTCTCTGATATAGTTGTTGCTAGTGTTATTACCAATTAAACATTGACAAAAATCATGACATCTAAGTAGACGCTTCTGAATTGCAACTAAACTAATGCTTTCTCAATGCCAAGTTCACTTTTAAGCCTTTTTTACAGTATGCTTTTTTTTTAAAGAGATGTCATCATTAAAGTACAGAATCAAGTCTTTGATAAAAAAAATTTGAAATTGAGTTGATACATCATTATTACTCACCGACTTCTTTACCGTATGAAATAGAACTGTTAATTTCTACCCTCCACAATTCTTTAAAAAATTTTAAAATTTTTTCCTCATTTAATCAGCATTACTCTTCCTCACAAAATCAGGTTCGATCTGAGATGTCTTTTTGTCTGAACTCAGAACAAGACATTAAGTTATTGTTATAATTTAATAACAGAAAAAGAAATGCATGACATAGACCCCCCCCCCCCATTGTCTGTTCGAACCGGAAACTGGAGTTCGGGAAGGACAGGGGTGGTGTTTTCGCAAGAAGCATTTAAAAAAAAGAACACGTGCATTCAAAATATCTTAATTATTACAAAATAAATTGTATTAATATCGCCATGCATGACAGAAAATGTTTTTTTTTTCTTTTTTAAATTGTATAACAATGCAATATGCATATAGTAAAGGCTGTGCGAAATTTCTGTTTAATAATACTTACAGTATTTTCACAGAATTAATCTGCATTTTGGAAACGCTTATTCTATCTATTGCATCGCCGGAAATAAAAAAAAAATATTATATAACTTATTTTTATATCTCTGCCCAACAGAATGCATGGGTCTTGTCTTGACCCTTCCCCCCCCTTTAGATAGAAAAAACCTTTCTGCATTATAGTGATTTAGGTATTTTATGACTATACTAATTTTTTAATTAACATTTAATAGCATAATAGAAATTTCGCTACTTTTATTACAGGGCAATTTTCTAAATTTTTTTCAATAATTACCTACTGCATTTGTCATTCAACGCACTTCTTGAAATTTAAAAAAAAAAAAAAAAGTTACCACACGCCACAACGATATGAATGAAATTAATTTCGCAATAATTAAGAATGATAAAGTTATTTTCACAAGACCAGCCATAATAAACGAATAAATGAACTGATTCTTATGTATGAGAAAGTAATCTGGATAATTTTAGTCTTTTTTTAGTTTCTCTTAGATAACAATCTTAAAAAAGACTGCATTCCATACTGCATTCTTGTCTGGTGACACTATCCAATATCATAAAATCAGAGACGGTTAAGAATATGCACAGTATGCATAATTTTCTTTTGCTTAATTCTGCCTTTGAAATAGTCCAATCGAAACAACTCGATACATTTAAATGAAATTAAATTAAAATGAAATCCTAAATATAAAATTTCATTAAATTTCTTCAAGCCAGAGAGTAATTATTATTTCCAATCGTTTTATCAATAAAATGATTCAATTATAACAAAAAAATAAAAAAAAATCTGATAATTTCATACACTAGAGGTTGTTCAATACACGAGTCCCGCAGTTGCAATAGTCTTGGAGAAAGAACAAACTTATTAACATTGGATTTGAAGACCTGTAGATCGTACTCTTTAGAAAATACATATGAGGGGAAACTATCCCCCTCACAGAGGAATAAATGAACAGGAAGAAAAAATTGCGCTGAGTCTGCAGCTGAATAGTCTCTGCACATCTTTTAACAAATTTAGAGTACAGAATTACCAATACCAGTTCTGATGAACAGATATTTGTACAAAGTAACTAAGCCTCTGCATGAAAGAGAGTGAAGCGAACTAGTAAGGGATTGACCATTAATCAATCTAACTGCTTTTTTTTTTTCTGTACCAAGTAGAGTATTTTTAGGGAATTCCTAGGAGTACCGCTGAAAATAAGATAAA